>NC_092274.1:10239689-10331666 GCF_036320965.1 Panulirus ornatus
AATTGTTTCATTAATTTCAGTTGTGCTTTTGTGAAGTCAGTTCTTCCCATAGGGGTGGTTTAGTGGGCCAGGAAGATTAGAGAACTCTACTTAGGATACTAAGGTCATGATCTGGTAATATCCTTCAGTTTATCCATCCTCAGTTGTAAAGATGAAGTCACTATGTCCAGTTCAGATTGCCACTGCGTTTCTTGTTCCTGAAATATTTATCATAAAATGAAGCCAGAACATGCAGGAGGGTGTAAGGTGTGTAAAGGATAGAATGCATTGGAGTGATGAATAAGAATGAAGAAGGGAAGGAAGAAAACAAAGACCAATATTGGCCATTAGAAAAGGAAAGTGTTCAAAATTTAAGTGTTTCCTGATAGTCGTTAGGCAGTAAGAGAAATAAAAGCATACTCAAACAGAGGATTGTGAGGAACTTTCAGACTGTAAAAAAGAAGTGATAAGCATTAAAACTCTTTAAGTCACACTTTTCTCAAACACATAGAAAACCAATTCCCTTCTTTCTGATTACCAATACATTTTTTATAGCACAAGGTAGACTGATGATCTCTTCTATATTGCTCATCTCTGGTCCTCCTCTTTCGGTGATTTTGGTTATTATTCTATCCTGGCTGTTGACAGGATGTGACAAGTTTTTGCTCCCTAAACTTCCTTCCTTTGGTTTATTTGCTTCTCTTTCTTTCCTACTACACAGCTTTGTCTGTGGCCTATCCATTACATTAGTCATTAATGGTGCAACTTCTCTTATCCTGTCAACATTGGTGTTCATTAGGGTTCTGTCCTTTCACTTACTCTTTTCCTTCTGTCCATAAATGATTTCTCTTGATCTAACCATATTCACTGCTATACTGATGATTCCACTTTACACTCTTCAGCTTATATGCCCTCCCCCCTCATTATCTTTTTCTCATACTCAGTTACAGGAATGTACCAAAACTGGTCATTCAAAACTAGGTCAGCAAAGAGAAAATGAGAGAGGAAAATGCCAGAAAGCAGATGTTTGGGATGTTATGGGGACTTGTTAAGGAGCAAGATTAGAGGGGTCACACAGCTAGATTTAGAGTTAAGATTATTGAGGAAGCATTTCAAGGATCATGAAGAGAGTTGTGAGACTAGAGGTACAGAGGCACAGTTTAGGAGAATGGAATCAGGAGACATGAAGACCAGAGGAAAGAAGTTGAAGCCTTAAAAAGGAAACAAAGTCTGATGTGTCATCTCTGGATATACTGTAGGCTGTGCAGTCAGAGGAAAGGACTAAAATACATACCAAAATCAATTTATGGTACTGGGCAGGGAGTTACAGGAGCATTACCTGTAACTTTTCAGACAAAAGTACATAAAGAATCTGTGAAATTAATACTGACAGCAGTTTTGGTAGAGAAAAGGACTAACACACACATGGAGACTGGTGATATAGTATGGTGCAGGGAAGTTTAGAAGGAGCAGTTTTGGTAGCAAATCAGCAGAGAGTGACAGAGATAGGATTAAACTTTCCTTTAGTTGAATTACATTTTTCTTGTTTTTTGAGCAAATATACTGGAAAAAAGTCCACTTGGCTGAAATTTAGTTAGAGTGAGGGAGAGGAATGTGAAAACAAGAAATGAAGTGGCCAAAAGAATGATATGCATTGTTAGAGGTGCAGCAATTGAAGATATAGGGTAGTTGATGGAAGGTTCAGAAGCATACAGGACAAATGATTGCTAGTTAAAGGAGAGAAAACATAAAAAGGGTTGATAGAGATGCTTTGTGGAAAGTCTTAAGAAGAATATATGGTGTCGGAGGAAAGCTGCTAGAAGCAGTATGAAATATTATCAAGGGAGTAAGGCTTGTGTACAAATAGGAAGAGAGGAAGTGAATTGTTCCAAGTGATGGTTGATCTGTAGCATGGGTGTATGATGTCATCATGATTGTTCAGTTTATTTATGGATGGAGTGGTGAGTGAGGTAAATCTGAGAGTCTTAGAGAAAGGGATAGTATGCAATCTTTTGGGGATGAGAGGGCCTGGGAAGTGAGTCAGATGTTGTTTGCTGATGCAGCACTGGTGATGGATTCTAGTGAAAAACTGGAGAAGTTGGTGACTGAGTATGGAAGTGTATTTGCATGTAGGAAGTTGAGAGTAAATGTGAATAAGAGTTTTTTGGTTTAGCAGGATTGAAGGACAGAATAGTTGGAGTATGAGGTTTAATGGAGAAAAATTGCAGGAAGTGAAGAGTTTTAGATGTCTGGTAGTGGACATGTTAGTGAATGAAACCATGGAAGAAGAAGTGAGTCATAGGTTTGGTGAGAGGGCGAAGGTTTTGGGAGTGCTGGAGAATGAGTAGAAAGAGTTGTCTGGTAGGTCAGAGATGGGCATGTGTGAAGGAATAGGAGTCCTAACAATTATTATATGGATGTTAGGCATGGGCTGTTAGTAAGGCAGAGCAGAGGAGGGTGGATGTGCTGGAAATAAGATGTTTAAGGACAATATGTATGGTGTGAGGTGGTTTGATGAAGTAAGTAATGAAAGGTAAGAGAAATGTGTGGTAATAAAAGGAGTGTGATTGAGAGGAAGAGACAGAAAAAGGCTACTTCTGTTCACATCCATTCATGTGCAATATACCGAAACCACAGCTCCTTATTCACAACTAGGCTCAACAGACCTTTCCATGGTTTACCCTGGATGCTTTACATGCTCTGGCTCAGTCCATGACAGCACACTGACTGCAGTATACCGCATCATTCCAGTTCTCTCTACCCTGTGCATGCCTTTCACCCCCTGAATGTTCAGACCTCGATTGCTCAAAATCTCTTTTCACTTAAACCTTATAGCTCCAATTTGGTCTCACCATTCTACTTGTTCCCTTCACTTCTAACATGTGTATCCTCTTTGTCAACTTTTCCTCTCTCAGTCTCTCCATATGTCCATCCTCATTAGCTCTCACCCACACTCTCTATCACTAAACATCCCTCTTACCCTTTCATTACTTACTCGACCAAACCACCTCCTATCACATATTGTCCTCAAACATTTCATTTCCAACACATTCACCTGCTTCTACACAGCCTTATCTCTAGCCCATACCTCACATCCATGAAATATTGTTTGGACTACAGTCCTTTCAAGTATACCCATTTTTGCCCTCCCAGATAACATCCTCTCTTTCCATACATTCTCAGAACCTTCGCTCCTTCACCCACCCTATAACTCTCTTCCACTTTCATAGTTCCTTGTTTGCTGCCTTGTCCACTCTGAGGTATCTAAAACACTTCACTTCACTCCAGTTTTTCTTCATTCAAACTTACATTTCCAACTAACCTGTCCCTGAACTCTGCACAAATTTATAACGTTTGTTTTATTTACATTTACTCTCAACTTCCTCCTTTCATGCACTCTTCTAAGCTCATTCACCAACTTCTGCAGTTTCTGACTTGAATCTGTCACCAGTGCTGTATCATCAGCAAACAACAACTAACTTTTCCCAGGCCCTCTTATCTCCTCGCTTACCCATTTCTCCAAAACTCAAACAGTTACCTCCCTCACTACCCTATCCATAAACAAGTTGAACAACCATGGTGACAGCACACTCTCCTGACATAGACTAACCTTCACTTGGAACCATTCAGTCCCCTCTCTTCCTTCTTGTTTACATGCCTTACACCCTTCATAACAACAACTTCTCACTGCTCTAGCAGCATTCCTCCCACACTGTATATTCTTAAGACCTTCCCCAAGGCATCTCTGTCCACCGATCATATGCCTTCTTGAGATCCATAAATGACACTCACAAATCCATGTTTCTCTTAGTATATCTTACACCTGATCCACACATCTTCTAGCACTTTTGAAACTATACTGCTCCTTCCCAATCTGATGCTTTGTAAAAGCCTTCACCCTGTTAATCAATACCCTCCCATACAAATCACCAGGTATACTAATTGAACCTGTACCTCTGCAGTTTGAACACTCACCTTTATTTTGCTTGTCCTAATGTGAGGGCATTTTAGATGCATTCCACCAATCCTCAGGCACCTCACCATGATCCATACAGACACTGAACATACCAGTCAACAATACAATCAACTATTTATATTATTTTTATTTATTATACTTTGTAGCTGTTTCCTGGATTAGCAAGGTAGCGCAAGGAAACAGACATAAGAATGGCCCAACCCACCTCGCTAATGTGGGAAATGGTGAATAGTATGAAAGAAAGAAAAAAGAATATATATATATATATATATATATATATATATATATATATATATATATATATATATATATATATATATATTATTATATTATTGTTATTATACTTTGTCGCTGTCTCCCGCGTTTGCGAGGTAGCGCAAGGAAACAGACGAAAGAAATGGCCCACCCCCCCCCCATACACATGTATATACATACGTCCACACACGCAAATATACATACCTACACAGCTTTCCATGGTTTACCCCAGACGCTTCACATGCCTTGCTTCAATCCACTGACAGCACGTCAACCCCGGTATACCACATCGCTCCAATTCACTCTATTCCTTGCCCTCCTTTCACCCTCCTCCATGTTCAGGCCCCGATCACACAAAATCTTTTTCACTCCATCTTTCCACCTCCAATTTGGTCTTCCTCTTCTCCTTGTTCCCTCCACCTCCGACACATATATCCTCTTGGTCAATCTTTCCTCACTCATCCTCTCCATGTGCCCAAACCACTTCAAAACACCCTCTTCTGCTCTCTCAACCACGCTCTTTTTATTTCCACACATCTCTCTTACCCTTACGTTACTCACTCGATCAAACCACCTCAAACCACACATTGTCCTCAAACATCTCATTTCCAGCACATCCATCCTCCTGCGCACAACTCTATCCATAGCCCACGCCTCGCAACCATACAACATTGTTGGAACCACTATTCCTTCAAACATACCCAAGTCGAGAACATTATCTCGTAAAGCAAAAATGGGTATGTTTGAAGGAATAGTGGTTCCAACAATGTTGTATGGTTGCGAGGCGTGGGCTATGGATACAGTTGTGCGCAGGAGGATGGATGTGCTGGAAATGAGATGTTTGAGGACAATGTGTGGTGTGAGGTGGTTTGATGGAGTAAGTAACGTAAGGGTAAGAGAGATGTGTGGAAATAAAAAGATCGTGGTTGAGAGAGCAGAAGAGGTGTTTTGAAATGGTTTGGGCACATGGAGAGAATGAGTGAGGAAAGATTGACCAAGAGGATATATGTGTCGGAGGTGGAGGGAACGAGGAGAAGTGGGAGACCAAATTGGAGGTGGAAAGATGGAGTGAAAAAGATTTTGTGTCATCAGGGCCTGAACATGCAGGAGGGTGAAAGGAGGGCAGGGAATAGAGTGAATTGGATCGATGTGGTATACCGGGGTTGACGTGATGTCAGTGGATTGAATCAGGGCATGTGAAGCATCTGGGGTGAACCATGGAAAGCTGTGTAGGTATGTATATTTGCATGTGTGGACGTATGTATATACATGTGTATGGGGGTGGGTTGGGCCATTTCTTTCGTCTGTTTCCTTGCGCTACCTCGCAAACATGGGAGACAGCGACAAAGCAAAAAAAAAAAAAAAGAAAAAAAAAAAAAATATATATATATATATATATATATATATATATATATATATATATATATATATATATATATATATATATATATATATATGCAAGTGCGTAGGCACCTGGGCATGAGAAGAAAGATCATGAGAGGCAAGTGTTTTGGGAGCAGCTGAATGAGTGTGTTAGTGGTTTTGATGCACAAGACCGGGTTATAGTGATGGGTGATTTGAATGCAAAGGTGAGTAATGTGGCAGTAGAGGGAATAATTGGTATACATGGGGTGTTCAGTGTTGTAAATGGAAATGGTGAAGAGCTTGTAGATTTATATGCTGAAAAAGGAATGGTGATGTGGTTTAAAAAGCGAGATATACATAAGTATACGTATGTAAGTAGGAGAGATGGCCAGAGAGCATTATTGGATTACGTGTTAATTGATAGGCGCGCGAAAGAGAGACTTTTGGATGTTAATGTGCTGAGAGGTGCAACTGGAGGGATGTCTGATCATTATCTTGTGAAGGCCAAGGTGAAGATTTGTAGAGGTTTTCAGAAAAGAAGAGAGAATGTTGGGGTGAAGAGAGTGGTGAGAGTAAGTGAGCTTGGGAAGGAGACTTGTGTGAGGAAGTACCAGGAGAGACTGAGTACAGAATGGAAAAAGGTGAGAACAAAGGAGGTAAGGGGAGTGGGGGAGTATTGGGATGTATATAGGGAAGCAGTGATGGCTTTCGCAAAAGATGCTTGTGGCATGAGAAGCGTGAGAGGTGGGTTGATTAGAAAGGGTAGTGAGTGGTGGGATGAAGTAAGATTATTAATGAAAGAGAAGAGAGAGGCATTTGGACAATTTTTGCAGGGAAAAAATGTAAATAAGTGGGAGGTGTATAAAAGAAAGAGGAAGGAGGTCAAGAGAAAGGTGCAAGAGGTGAAAAAGAGGGCAAATGAGAGTTGGGGTGAGAGAGTATCAATAAATTTTAGGGAGAATAAAAAGATGTTTTGGAAGGAGGTAAATAAAGTGCATAAGACAAGGGAGCAAATGGGAACTTCAGTGAAGGGCGCAAATGGGGAGGTGATAACAAGTAGTGGTGATGTGAGGAGATGGAGTGAGTATTTTGAAGGTTTGTTGAATGTGTTTGATGATAGAGTGGCAGATATAGGGTGTTTTGGTCGAGGTGGTGTGCAAAGTGAGAGGGTTAGGGAGAATAATTTGGTAAACAGAGAAGAGGTAGTAAAATCTTTGTGGAAGATGAAAGCCAGCAAGGCAGCAGGTTTGGATGGTATTGTTGTGGAATTTATTAAAAAAGGGGGTGACTGTATTGTTGACTGGTTGGTAAGGTTATTTAAAGTACGTATGATTCATGGTGAGGTGCCTGAGGATTGGCGGAATGCTTGCATAGTGCCATTGTACAAAGGCAAAGGGGATAAGAGTGAGTGCTCAAATTACAGAGGTATAAGTTTGTTGAGTATTCCTGGTAAATTATACGGGAGGGTATTGATTGAGAGGGTGAAGGCATGTACAGAGCATCAGATTGGGGAAGAGCAGTGTGGTTTCAGAAGTGGTAGAGGATGTGTGGATCAGGTGTTTGCTTTGAAGAATGTATGTGAGAAATACTTAGAAAAGCAAATGGATTTGTATGTAGCATTTATGGATCTGGAGAAGGCATATGATAGAGTTGATAGAGATGCTCTGTGGAAGGTATTAAGAATATATGGTGTGGGAGGCAAGTTGTTAGAAGCAGTGAAAAGTTTTTATCGAGGATGTAAGGCATGTGTACGTGTAGGAAAAGAGGAAAGTGATTGGTTCTCAGTGAATGTAGGTTTGCGGCAGGGGTGTGTGATGTCACCATGGTTGTTTAATTTGTTTATGGATGGGGTTGTTATAGAGGTGAATGCAAGAGTTTTGGAAAGAGGGGCAAGTGTGCAGTCTGTTGTGGATGAGAGAGCTTGGGAAGTCAGTCAGTTGTTGTTTACTAATGATACAGTGCTGGTGGCTGATTCATGTGAGAAACTGCAGAAGCTGGTGACTGAGTTTGGGAAAGTGTGTGAAAGAAGAAAGTTAAGAGTAAAAGTGAATAAGAGCAAGGTTATTAGGTAAAGTAGGGTTGAGGGTCAAGTCAATTGGGAGGTAAGTTTGAATGGAGGAAGTAAAGTGTTTTAGATATCTAGGAGTGGATCTAGCAGCGGATGGAACCATGGAAGCGGAAGTGAATCATAGGGTGGGGGAGGGGGCAAAAATTCTGGGAGCCTTGAAGAATGTGTGGAAGTCGAGAACATTATCTCGTAAAGCAAAAATGGGTATGTTTGAAGGAATAGTGGTTCCAACAATGTTGTATGGTTGCGAGGCGTGGGCTATGGATAGAGTTGTGTGCAAGAGGGTGGATGTGCTGGAAATGTGATGCTTGAGGACAGTATGTGGTGTGAGGTGGTTTGATTGAGTAAGTAATGTAAGGGTAGAGAGATGTGTGGAAATAAAAAGAGTGTGGTTGAGAGAGCAGAAGAGGGTGTTTTGAAATGGTTTGGTCACATGGAGAGAATGAGTGAGGAAAGATTGACCAAGAGGATATAAGTGTCAGAGGTGGAGGGAAAGAGGAGAAGTGGGAGACCAAATTGGAGGTGGAAAGATGGAGTGAAAAAGATTTTGAGTGATCGGGGCCTGAACATGCAGGAGAGTGAAAGGCGTGGAAGGAATAGAGTGAATTAGAACGATGTGGTATACCAGGGTCGACGTGCTCTCAATGGATTGAACCAGGGCATGTGATGCGTGTGGGGTAAGCCATGGAAAGTTCTGTGGGTCCTGGATGTTGAAAGGGAGCTGTGGTTTCGATGCATTATTACATGACAGCTAGAGACTGAGTGTGAACGAATGGGGCCTTTGTTGTCTTTTCCTAGCGCTACCTCGCACACATGAGGGGGGAGGGGGTTGTTATTCCATGTGTGGCGATGGGAATAAATAAAGGCAGACAGTATGAATTATGTACATGTGTATATTTCTGTATATGTCTGTGTGTGTGTATATATATGTGTACATTGAGATGTCTAGGTATGTATATTTGTCTGTGTGGACGTGTATGTATATACATGTGTATATGGATGGGTTGGGCCATTTTTTCGTCTATTTCCTTACGCTACCTTGCTAATGCGGGAGACAGCGACAAAGGAAAATAAAAATAAAATAAAATAATAATATCATATGCCTTCTCCAGATCCATAAATGCTACATACAAATCCATTTGCTTTTCTAAGTATTTCTCACATACATTCTTCAAAGCAAACAACTGATCCACACATCCTCTACCACTTCTGAAGCCACACTGCTCTTCCCCAATCTGATGCTCTGTACATGCCTTCACCCTCTCAATCAATTCTCTCCTATATGATTTACCAGGAATACTCAACAAACTTATACCTCTGTAATTTGAGCACTTACTCTTATCCCCTTTGCCTTTGTACAATGGCACTATGCACGCATTCCGCCAATCCTCAGGCACCTCACCATGAGTCATACATACATTAAATAACCTTATCAACCAGTCAATAATACAGTCACCCCCTTTTTTAATAAATTCCACTGCAATACCATCCAAACCTGCTGCCTTCCATATGATAGAGTTGATAGAGATGCTCTGTGAAAGGTATTAAGAATATATGGTGTGGGAGGCAGTGGTGTTAGAAGCAGTGAAAAGTT
The DNA here is from genome assembly GCF_036320965.1 of Panulirus ornatus. Taxonomy (NCBI): domain Eukaryota; kingdom Metazoa; phylum Arthropoda; class Malacostraca; order Decapoda; family Palinuridae; genus Panulirus; species Panulirus ornatus. The sequence continues at coordinate 10,248,927 of NC_092274.1, forward strand.
TTTATCGAGGATTTAAGGCATGTGTACGGGTAGGAAGAGAGGAAAGTGATTGGTTCTCAGTGAATGTAGGTTTGCGGTAGGGGTGTGTGATGTCTCCATAGTTGTTTAATTTGTTTATGGATGGGGTTGTTAGGGAGGTAAATGCAAGAGTTTTGGAAAGAGGGGCAAGTATGAAGTCTGTTGGGGATGAGAGAGCTTGGGAAGTGAGTCTGTTGTTGTTCGCTGATGATACAGTGCTGGTGGCTGATTCATGTGAGAAAGTGCAGAAGCTGGTGACTGAGTTTGGTGAACTGTGTGAAAGAAGAAAGTTAAGAGTAAATGTGAATAAGAGCAAGGTTATTAGGTACAGTAGGGTTGAGGGTCAAGTCAATTGGGAGGTAAGTTTGAATGGAGAAAAACTGGAGGAAGTAAAGTGTTTTAGATATCTGGGAGTGGATCTGGCAGCGGATGGAACCATGGAAGCGGGAGTGGATCATAGGGTGGGGGAGGGGGCGAAAGTCCTGGGAGCCTTGAAGAATGTGTGGAAGTCGAGAACATTATCTTGGAAAGCAAAAATGGGTATGTTTGAAGGAATAGTGGTTCCAACAATGTTGTATGGTTGCGAGGCGTGGGCTATGGATAGAGTTGTGCGCAGGAGGATGGATGTGCTGGAAATGAGATGTTTGAGGACAATGTGTGGTGTGAGGTGGTTTGATCGAATAAGTAACGTTAGGGTAAGAGAGATGTGTGGAAATAAAAAGAGCGTGGTTGAGAGAGCAGAAGAGGGTGTTTTGATATGGTTTGGGCACATGGAGAGAATGAGTGAGGAAAGATTGACAAAGAGGATATATGTGTCGGAGGTGGAGGGAACGAGGAGAAGTGGGAGACCAAATTGGAGGTGGAAAGATGGAGTGAAAAAGATTTTGAGTGATCGGGGCCTGAACATGCAGGGGGGTGAAAGGAGGGCAAGGAATAGAGTGAATTGGATCGATGTGGTATACCAGGGTTGACGTGCTGTCAGTGGATTGAATCAGGGCATGTGAAGCGTCTGGGGTAAACCATGGAAAGCTGTATAGGTATGTATATTTTCGTGTGTGGACGTATGTATATACATGTGTATGGGGGTGGGTTGGGCCATTTCTTTTGTCTGTTTCCTTGCGCTACCTCGCAAACGCGGGAGACAGCGACAAAGCAAAAAAAAAAAAAAAGAATAATATATCAAATTTTAGGGAGAATAAAAAGATGTTCTGGAAGGAGGTAAATAAAGTGCGTAAGACAAGAGAGCAAATGGGAACTTCAGTGAAGGGCGCAATGGGGAGGTGATAACAAGTAGTGATGATGTGAGAAGGAGATGGAGTGAGTATTTCGAAGGTTTGTTGAATGTGTTTGATGATAGAGTGGCAGATATAGGGTGTTTTGGTCGAGGTGGTGTGCAAAGTGAGAGGGTTAGGGAAAATGATTTGGTAAACAGAGAAGAGGTAGTAAAAGCTTTACGGAAGATGAAAGCCAGCAGGTTTGGATGGTATTGCAGTGGAATTTATTAAAAAAGGGGGTGACTGTATTATTGACTGGTTGGTAAGGTTATATAATGTATGTATGACTCATGGTGAGGTGCCTGAGGATTGGTGGAATGCTTGCATAGTGCCATTGTACAAAGGCAAAGGGGATAAGAGTGAGTGCTCAAATTTCAGAGGTATAAGTTTGTTGAGTATTCCTGGTAAATTATATGGGAGGGTATTGATTGAGAGTGTGAAGGCATGTACAGAGCATAAGATTGGGGAAGAGCAGTGTGGTTTCAGAAGTGGTAGAGGATGTGTGGATCAGGTGTTTGCTTTGAAGAATGTATTTGAGAAATACTTAGAAAAGCAAATGGATTTGTATGTAGCATTTATGGATCTGGAGAAGGCATATGATAGAGTTGATAGAGATGCTCTGTGGAAGGTATTAAGAATATATGGTGTGGGAGGCAAGTTGTTAGAAGCAGTGAAAAGTTTTTATCGAGGATGTAAGGCATGTGTACGTGTAGGAAGAGAGGAAAGTGATTGGTTTTCAGTGAATGTAGGTTTGCGGCAGGGGTGTGTGATGTCTCCATGGTTGTTTAATTTGTTTATGGATGGGTTTGTTAGGGAGGTGAATGCAAGAGTTTTGGAAAGAGAGGCAAGTATGAAGTCTGTTGTGGATGAGAGAGCTTGGGAAGTGAGTCAGTTGTTGTTCACTGATGATACAGCGCTGGTGGCTGATTCATGTGAGAAACTGAAGAAGCTGGTGACTGAGTTTGGTAAAGTGTGTGAAAGAAGAAAGTTAAGAGTAAATGTGAATAAGAGCAAGGTTATTAGGTACAGTAGGGTTGAGGGTCAAGTCAATTGGGAGGTAAGTTTGAATGGAGAAAAACTGGAGGAAGTAAAGTGTTTTAGATATCTGGGAGTGGATCTGGCAGTGGATGGAACCATGGAAGCGAAAGTGGATCATAGGATGGGGGAGGGGGCGAAAATCCTGGGAGCCTTGAAGAATGTGTGGAAGTCGAGAACATTATCGCGGAAAGCAAAAATGGGTATGTTTGAAGGAATAGTGGTTCCAACAATGTTGTATGGTTGCGAGGTGTGGGCTATGGATACAGTTGTTCGCAGGAGGGTGGATGTGCTGGAAATGAGATGTTTGAGGACAATGTGTGGTGTGAGGTGGTTTCATTGAGTAAGTAACGTAAGGGTAAGAGAGATGTATGGAAATAAATAGAGCGTGGTTGAGAGAGCAGAAGAGGGTGTTTTGAAATGGTTTGGGCACATGGAGAGAATGAGTGAGGAAAGATTGACCAAGAGGATATATGTGTCGGAGGTGGAGGGAACGAGGAGAAGTGGGACACCAAATTGGAGGTGGAAAGACGGAGTCAAAAAGATTTTGAGTGATCGGGGCTTGAACATGCAGGAGGGTGAAAGGAGGGCAAGGAATAAAGTGAATTGGATCGATGTTATATACCAGGGTTGACGTGCTGTCAGTGGATTGAATCAGGGTATGTGAAGCGTGTGGGGTAAACCATGGAAAGCTGTGTAGGTATGTATATTTGCGTGTGTGGACGTGTATGTATATACATGTGTAAGGGGGTGGGTTGGGCCATTTCTTTCGTCTGTTTCCTTGCGCTACCTCGCAAACGCGGGAGACAGCGACAAAGCAAAAAAAGAAAAAAAAAAAATATTTTTTTTATTATTATTATACTTTGTCATATATATATATATATATATATATATATATATATATATATATATATATATATATATATATGTATATATATATATATATATCAGTGGTGATGTGAGAAGGAGATGGAGTGAGTATTTTGAAGGTTTGTTGAATGTGTTTGATGGTAGAGTGGCAGATATAGGGTCTTTTGGTCAAGGTGGTGTGCAAAGTGCAAAGGTTAGGGAAAATGATTTGGTAAACAGAGAAGAGGTAGTAAAAGCTTTGCGTAAGATGAAAGCCGGCAAGGCAGCAGGTTAGGATGGTTTTGCAGTGGAATTAATTAAAAAAGGGGGTGACTGTATTGTTGCCTGGTTGGTAAGGTTATTTAATGTATGTATGATTCATGGTGAGGTGCCTTAGGTTTTGGGAGAATGCGTACATACTGCCATTGTACAAAAGCAAAGGGGATAAGAGTTAGTGCTCAAATTACAGAGGTATATGTTTGCTGAGTATTCCTGGTAAAGTATATGGGAGGGTATTGATTGAGAGGGTGAAGGCATGTACAGAGCACCAGATTGGGGAACAGCAGTGTGGTTTCAGAAGTGGTAGGGGGTGTGTGGATCAGGTGTTTGCTTTGAAGAATGTATGTGAGAAATACTTAGAAAAGCAGATGGATTTGTATGTAGCATTTATGGATCTGGAGAAGGCATATGATAGAGTTGATAGAGATACTCTGTGGAAGGTACTACGAATATATGGTGTGGGAGGCAAGTTGTTAGAAGCAGTGAAAAGTTTTTATCGAGGATGTAAGGCATGTGTACGTGTAGGAAGAGAGGAAAGTGATTGGTTCTCAGTGAATGTAGGTTTGCGGCAGGAGTGTGTGATGTCTCCATGGTTGTTTAATTTGTTTATGGATGGGATTTTTAGGGAGGTGAATGCAAGAGTTTTGGAAAGAGGGGCAAGTATGAAGTCTGTTGTGGATGAGAGAGCTTGGGAAGTGAGTCAGTTGTTGTTTGCTGATGATGCAGCGCTGGTGGCTGATTCATGTAAGAAACTGCAGAAGCTGGTGATTAAGTTTGGGAAAGTGTGTGAAAGAAGAAACTTAAGAGTAAATGTGAATAAGAGCAAGGTTATTAGGTACAGTAGAGTTGAGGATCAAGTCAATTGGGAGGTGAGTTTGAATGGAGAAAAACTGGAGGAAGTAAAGTGTTTTAGATATCTGGGAGTGGATCTGGCAACGGATGGAACCATGGAAGCGGAAGTTAATCATAGGGTGGGGGAGGGGGCGAAAATCCTGGAAGCCTTGAAGAATGTTTGGAAGTCGAGAACATTATCTCGGAAAGCAAAAATGGGTATGTTTGAAGGAATAGTGGTTCCAACAATGTTGTATGGTTGCGAGGCGTGGGCTATGGATAGAGTTGTGCGCAGGAGGATGGATGTGCTGGAAATGAGATGTTTGAGGACAATATGTGGTGTGAGGTGGTTTGATCGAGTAAGTAATGTAAGGGTAAGTGAGATTTTTTTTTTTCCTTTTTTTTTCGCTGTCTCCCGCGTTTGCGAGGTAGCGCAAGGAAGTACACGAAAGAAATGGCCCAACCCACCCCCATACACATGTATATACATACACGTCCACATACGCAAATATACATACCTACACAGCTTTCCATGGTTTACCCCAAATGCTTCACATGCTCTGATTCAATCCACTGACCGCACATCAACCCCGGTATACCACATCGATCCAATTCACTCTATTCCTTGCCCTCCTTTCACCCTCCTGCATGTTCAGGCCCCGATCACACAAAATCTTTTTCACTCCATCTTTCCACCTCCAATTTGGTGTCCCACTACTCCTTGTTCCCTCCACCTCCGACACATATATCCTCTTGGTCAATCTTTCCTCACTCATTCTCTCCATGTGCCCAAACCATTTCAAAACACCCTCTTCTGCTCTCTCAACCACGCTCTTTTTATTTCCACACATCTCTCTTACCCTTACCTTACTTATTCGATCAAACCACCTCACACCACACATTGTCCTCAAACATCTCATTTCCAGCACATCTATCCTCCTGCACACAACTCTAACCATAGCCCACACCTCGCAACCATACAACATTGTTGGAACCACTATTCCTTCAAACATAGCCATTTTTGCTTTCCGAGATAATGTTCTCGACTTCCAAACATTCTTCAAGGCTCCCAGGATTTTCGACCCCTCCCCCACCCTATGATTCACTTCCACTTCCAAGGTTCCATCCGCTGCCAAATCCTTTCCCAGTTATCTAAAACACTCTACTTCCTCCAGTTTTTCTCCATTCAAACTTACCTCCCAATTGAATTGACCCTCAACCCTACAGTACCTAATAACCTTGCTCTTATTCACATTTACTCTTAACTTTCTTCTTTCACACACTTTACCAAACTGAGTCACCAGCTTCTTCAGTTTCTTACATGAATCAGCCACTAGTGCTGTATCATCAGCGAACAACAACTGACTCACTTCCCAAGGTCTCTCATCCCCAACAGACTTCATACTTGCCTCTCTTTCCAAAACTTTTGCATTCACCTCCCTAACAACCCCATCCATAAACAAATTAAACAACCATGGAGACATCACACACCCCTGCCGCAAACCTACATTCACTGAGAACCAATCACTTTCCTCTCTTCCTACACGTACACATGCCTTACATCCTCGATAAAAACTTTTCACTGCTTCTAACAGCTTGCCTCCCACACCATATATTCTTAATACCTTCCACAGAGCATCTCTATCAACTCTATCATATGCCTTCTCCAGATCCATAAATGCTACATACGAATCCATTTGCTTTTCTAATTTTAGGGAGAATAAAAAGATATTCGGGAAGGAGGTAAATAAAGTGCGTAAGACAAGTGAGCAAATGGGAACTTCAGTGAAGGGCGCAAATGGGGAGGTGATAACAAGTAGTGGTGATGTGAGAGGAGATGGAGTGAGTATTTTGAATGTTTGTTGAATGTGTTTGATGATAGAGTTGCAGATATAGGGTGTTTTGGTCGAGGTGGTGTGCAAAGTGAGAGGGTTAGGGAAAACGATTTGGTAAACAGAGAAGAGGTAGTAAAAGCTTTGTGGAAGATGAAAGCCAGCAAGGCAGCAGGTTTGGATGGTATTACAGTGGAATTTATTAAAAAAGGGGGTGACTGTTTTATTGACTGGTTGGTAAGGTTATTTAATGTATGTATGACTCATGGCGAGGTGCCTGAGGATTGGCGGAATGCGTGCATAGTGCCATTTTACAAAGGCAAAGGGGATAAGAGTGAGGGCTCATATTACAGAGGTATAAGTTTGTTGAGTATTCCTGGTAAATTATATGGGAGGGTATTGATTGAGAGGGTGAAGGCATGCACAGAGCATCAGATTGGGGAAGAGCAGTGTGGTTTCAGAAGTGGTAGAGGATGTGTGGATCAGGTGTTTGCTTTGAAGAATGTATGTGAGAAATACTTAGAAAAGCAATATATATATATATATATATATATATATATATATATATATATATATATATATATATATATATATATATATATATTTTTGCTTTGTCGCTGTCTCCCGCGTTTGCGAGGTAGCTCAAGGAAACAGATGAAAGAAATGGCCTAACCCACCCCCATACACATGTATATACATACGTCCACACACGCAAATATACATACCTACACAGCTTTCCATGGTTTACCCCAGACGCTTCACATGCCTTGATTCAATCCACTGACAGCACGTCACCCCTCCGGTTTACCACATCGCTCCAATTCACTATTCCTTGCCCTCCTTTCACCCTCCTGCATGTTCAGGCCCCGATCACACAAAATCTTTTTCACTCCATCTTTCCACCTCCAATTTGGTCTCCCTCTCTCCTCGTTCCCTCCACCTCCGACACATATATCCTCTTGGTCAATCTTTCCTCACTCATTCTCTCCATGTTCCCAAACCATTTCAAAACACCCTCTTCTGCTCTCTCAACCACGCTCTTTTTATTTCCACACATCTTTCTTACCCTTACGTTACTTACTCGATCAAACCACCTCACACCACACATTGTCCTCAAACATCTCATTTCCAGCACATCCATCCTCCTGCGCACAACTCTATCCATAGCCCATGCCTCGCAACCATACAACATTGTTGGAACCACTATTCCTTCAAACATACCCATTTTTGCTTTCCGAGATAATGTTCTCGACTTCCACACATTCTTCAAGGCTCCCAGAATTTTCGCCCCCTCCCCCACTTCTGCTTCAATGGTTCCATCCGCTGCCAGATCCACTCCAGATATCTAAAACACTTCACTTCCTCCAGTTTTTCTCCATTCAAACTCACCTCCCAATTGACTTGACCCTCAACCCTACTGTACCTAATAACCTTGCTCTTATTCACATTTACTCTTAACTTTCTTCTTTCACACACTTTACCAAACTCAGTAACCAGCTTCTTCAGTTTCTCACATGAATCAGCCACCAGCGCTGTATCATCAGCGAACAACAACTGACTCACATCCCAAGGTCTCTCATCCCCAACAGACTTCATACTTGCCCCTCTTTCCAAAACTCTTGCATTCACCTCCCTAACAACCCCATCCATAAACAAATTAAACAACCATGGAGACATCACACACCCCTGCCGCAAACCTACATTCACTGAGAACCAATCACTTTCCTCTCTTCCTACACGTACACATGCCTTACATCCTCGATAAAAACTTTTGACTGCTTCTAACAACTTGCCTCCCGCACCATATATTCTTAATACCTTCCACAGAGCATCTCTATCAACTCTATCATATGCCTTCTCCAGATCCATAAATGCTACATACAAATCCATTTGCTTTTCTAAGTATTTCTCACATACATTCTTCAAAGCAAACACCTGATCCACACATCCTCTACCACTTCTGAAACCACACTGCTCTTCCCCAATCTGATGCTCTGTACATGCCTTCACCCTCTCAATCAATACCCTCCCATATAATTTACCAGGAATACTCAACAAACTTATACCTCTGTAATTTGAGCACTCATTCTTATCCCCTTTGCCTTTGTACAATGGCACTATGCACGCATTCCGCCAATCGATCCTCCTGTGGTGTGGCTTCTTGCATGCTAGTGTGGCCCTTGAAGGAGAGATGAGCTACGTCGAGTCGCCATTGGTCTTGGGTGACTCAAGGGATATGAGATCGTCATGAACATGAGAGACTACGAGTACCTGGGTTCGAAACAGGGGCACAGGAGACGCTCAGGAGACTGCACGAAGACCCAGCCTTACTGGAACACGTGTTGCCCTTCACCGTCTTCGTCAGACTACTTTAAGGAATCAATATATATATATATATATATATATATATATATATATATATATATATATATATATATATATATATATATATATTCCGACATGTTTCATGAGCTCCTCTTCGCCAGCGGAACTACCTTGGCCCACCAGTGATGCTACTACGTTTGTGAATCAAGAACCATTGCAACACAAACCTCGCCAGGTGGTAGAGTGTCCCGCAGTGTATCGAGACAGACTTCCCCAGAACTTTTTTTAAAGGGGAAGTAAATGTTTATAGTTGTGTTACTGGAGTGATAGTTTTCATACATTCTGTTTTGACAAGAAAATAGTGAAGTTGGAAAAAATGTAGCTTAGACATTGAAGCTTATTGATACAGTGGTTAAATTGATGAGAACTACTGTTGACGTTTGTGTAAATAAATTAAACATTTCCTTTTTCCATAGCCAGAGGTTGAACCATTATGTGACATTCATTTTTTCATGTCATTTCAAGCTAGAAGTTTCAGTTTTCTAAATTGTTTCTTACATTTTTCATATGTATATATATGTCTCTGTGTGTGTGTGTGTGTGTGTGTGTGTGTATATATATATATGTATATTATCCCTGGGGATAGGGGTGAAAGAATACTTCCCACGCATTCCTCGCGTGTCGTAGAAAGCGACTAGAGGGGACGGGAGCGGGGGGGGCCATAAATCCTCCCCTCCTTGTATTTTTTTCACGCGGGGAGTGCTCATCCTCCTCGAAGGCTCAGATTGGGGTGCCTAAATGTGTGTGGATGTAACCAAGATGTGAAAAAAGGAGAGATAGGCAGTATGTTTGAGGAAAGGAACCTGGATGTTTGGCTCTGAGTGAAACGAAGCTCAAGGGTAAAGGGGAAGAGTGGTTTGGGAATGTCTTGGGAGTAAAGTCAGGGGTTAGTGAGAGGACAAGAGCAAGGGAATGAGTAGCAGTACTCCTGAAACAGGAGTTGTGGGAGTATGTCATAGAATGTAAGAAAGTAAATTCTCGATTAATATGGGTAAAACTGAAAGTTGACGGAGAGAGATGGGTGATTATTGGTGCATATGCACCTGGGCATGAGAAGAAAGATCATGAGAGGCAAGTGTTTTGGGAGCAGCTGAATGAGTGTGTTAGTGGTTTTGATGCATGAGACCGGGTTATAGTGATGGATGATTTGAATGCAAAGGTGAGTAATGTGGCAGTTGAGGGAATAATTTGTATACATGGGGTGTTCAGTGTTGTAAATGGAAATGGTGAAGAGCTTGTAGATTTATGTGCTGAAAAAGGACTGATGATTAGGAATACCTGGTTTAAAAAGCGAGATATACATAAGTATACTTATGTAAGTAGGAGAGATGGCCGGAGAGCGTTATTGGATTATGTGTTAATTGACAGGCACGCGAAAGAGAGACTTTTGGATGTTAATGTGCTGAGAGGTGCAACTGGAGGGATGTCTGATCATTATCTTGTGGAGGCTAAGGTGAAGATTTGTATGGGTTTTCAGAAAAGAAGAGTGAATGTTGGGGTGAAGAGGGTGGTGAGAGTAAGTGAGCTTGGGAAGGAGACTTGTGTGAGGAAGTACCAGGAGAGACTGAGTACATAATGGAAAAAGGTGAGAACAATGGAAGTAAGGGGAGTGAGGGAGGAATGGGATGTATTTAGGGAATCAGTGATGGCTTGCGCAAAAGATGCTTGTCGCATGAGAAGAGTGGGAGGTGGGTTGATTAGAAAGGGTAGTGAGTGGTGGGATGAAGAAGTAAGAGTATTAGTGAAAGAGAAGAAAGAGGCATTTGGATGATTTTTGCAGGGAAAAAATGCAATTGAGTGGGAGACGTATAAAAGAAAGAGACAGGAGGTCAAAAGAAAGGTGCAAGAGGTGAAAAAAAGGGCAAATGAGAGTTGGGGTGAGAGACTATCATTAAATTTTAGGGAGAATAAAAAGATGTTCTGGAAGGAGGTAAATAAAGTGCGTAAGACAAGGGAGCAAATGGGAACTTCAGTGAAGGGCGGAAATGGGGAGGTGATAACAAGTAGTGGTGATGTGAGAAGGAGATGGAGTGAGTATTTTGAAGGTTTGTTGAATGTGTTTGATGATAGAGTGGCAGATATAGGGTGTTTTGGTCGAGGTGGTGTGGAAAGTGAGAGGGTTATATATATATATATATATATATATATATATATATATATATATATATATATATATATATATATATATATATTCTTTCTTTCATACTATTCGCCATTTCCCGCATTAGCGAGGTAGCGTTGAGAACAGAGGACTGGGCCCTTGAGGGAATATCCTCACCTGGGCCCCTTCTCTGTTCCCTCTTTTGGAAAATTAAAAAAAAAAAAAAAGTGAGAGGGGAGGATTTCCAGCCTCCCGCTCCCTCCCCTTCTAGTTGCCTTCTACGACACGCAGGGAATACGTGGGAAGTATTCTTTCTCCCCTATCCCCAAGGATGTATATATATATATATATATATATATATATATATATATATATATATATATATATATATATATCTTTTTTTTCTTTCATACTATTCGCCATTTCCCGCATTAGCGAGGTAGCGTTGAGAACAGAGGACTGGGCCCTTGAGGGAATATCCTCACCTGGACCCCTTCTCTGTTCCCTCTTTTGGAAAATTAAAAAAAAAAAAAAAAGTGAGAGGGGAGGATTTCCAGCCCCCCGCTCCCTCCCCTTTTAGTCGCCTTCTACGACACGTAGGGAATACGTGGGAAGTATTCTTTCTCCCCTATCCCCAGGGATAATATATATATATATATATATATATATATATATATATATATATATATATATATATATATATATAATATACATTATTATTATTATTTATTATACTTTGTTGCTGTCTCCCGCGTTTGCGAGGTAGCGCAAGGAAACAGACGAAAGAAATGGCCCAACCCCCCCCCCCATACACATGTATATACATACGTCCACACACGCAAATATACATACCTACACAGCTTTCCATGGTTTACCCCAGACGCTTCACATGCCCTGCTTCAATCCACTGACAGCACGTCAACCCCGGTATACCACATCGCTCCAATTCACTCTATTCCTTGCCCTCCTTTCACCCTCCTGCATGTTCAGGCCCCGATCCCACAAAATCTTTTTCACTCCATCTTTCCACCTCCAATTTGGTCTCCCTCTTCTCCTTGTTCCCTCCACCTCCGACACATATATCCTCTTGGTCAATCTTTCCCCACTCATCCTCTCCATGTGCCCAAACCACTTCAAAACACCCTCTTTTGCTCTCTCAACCACGCTCTTTTTATTTCCACACATCTCTCTTACCCTTACGTTACTCACTCGATCAAACCACCTCACACCACACATTGTCCTCAAACATCTCATTTCCAGCACATCCATCCTCCTGCGCACAACTCTATCCATAGCCCACGCCTCGCAACCATACAACATTGTTGGAACCACTATTCCTTCAAACATACCCATTTTTGCTTTCCGAGATAATGTTCTCGACTTCCATACATTCTTCAAGGCCCCCAGGATTTTCGCCCCCTCCCCCACCCTATGATCCACTTCCGCTTCCATGGTTCCATCCGCTGCCAGATCAACTCCCAGATATCTAAAACACTTCACTTCCTCCAGTTTTTCTCCATTCAAACTCACCTCCCAATTGACTTGACCCTTAACCCTACTGTACCTAATAACCTTGCTCTTATTCACATTTACTCTTAACTTTCTTCTTCCACACACTTTTCCAAACACAGTCACCAGCTTCTGCAGTTTCTCACATGAATCAGCCACCAGCGCTGTATCATCAGCGAACAACAACTGACTCACTTCCCAAGCTCTCTCATCCCCAACAGACTTCATACTTGCCCCTCTTTCCAAAACTCTTGCATTTACCTCCCTAACAACCCCATCCATAAACAAATTAAACAACCATGGAGACATCACACACCCCTGCCGCAAACCTACATTCACTGAGAACCAATCACTTTCCTCTCTTCCTACACGTACACATGCCTTACATCCTCGATAAAAACTTTTCACTGCTTCTAACAACTTTCCTCCCACACCATATATTCTTAATACCTTCCACAGAGCATCTCTATCAACTCTATCATATGCCTTCTCCAGATCCATAAATGCCACATACAAATCTATTTGCTTTTCTAAGTATTTCTCACATACATTCTTCAAAGCAAACACCTGATCCACACATCCTCTACCACTTCTGAAACCACACTGCTCTTCCCCAATCTGATGCTCTGTACATGCCTTCACCCTCTCAATCAATACCCTCCCATATAATTTACCTGGAATACTCAACAAACTTATACCTCTGTAATTTGAGCACTCACTCTTATCCCCTTTGCCTTTGTACAGTGGCACTATGCACGCATTCCGCCAATCCTCAGGCACCTCACCATGAGTCATACATACATTAAATAACCTTACCAACCAGTCAACAATACAGTCACCCCCTTTTTTAATAAATTCCACTGCAATACTATCCAAACCCGCTGCCTTGCCGGCTTTCATCTTCCGCAAAGCTTTCACTACCTCTTCTCTGTTTACCAAATCATTTTCCCTAACCCTCTCACTTTGCACACCACCTCGACCAAAACACCCTATATCTGCCACTCTATCATCAAACACATTCAACAAACCTTCAAAATACTCACTCCATCTCCTTCTCACATCACCACTACTTGTTATCACCTCCCCACTTGCGCCCTTCACCGAAGTTCCCATTTGCTCCCTTGTCTTACGCACTTTATTTACCTCCTTCCAGAACATCTTTTTATTCTCCCTAAAATTTAATGATACTCTCTCACCCCAACTCTTATTTGTATATATATATATATTCCATTCTGTACTCAGTCTCTCCTGGTACTTCCTCACACAAGTTTCCTTCCCAAGCTCACTTACTCTCACCACCCTCTTCACCCCAACATTCACTCTTCTTTTCTGAAAATTCATACAAATCTTCACCTTAGCCTCCACAAGATAATGATCAGACATCCATCCAGTTGCACCTCTCAGCACATTAACATCCAAAAGTCTCTCTTTCGCGCGCCTGTCAATTAACATGTAATCCAATAACGCTCTCTGGCCATCTCTCCTACTTACATAAGTATACTTATTTATATCTCGCTTTTTAAACCAGGTATTCCCAATCATCAGTCATTTTTCAGCACATAAATCTACAAGCTCTTCACCATTTCCATTTACAACACTGAACACCACATGTATACCAATTATTCCCTCAACTGCCACAAATGGAAAAAGGTGAGAACAATGGAAGTAAGGGGAGTGGGGGAGGAATGGGATGTATTTAGGGAATCAGTGATGGATTGCGCAAAAGATGCTTGTCGCATGAGAAGAGTGGGAGGTGGGATGATTAGAAAGGAAAGTGAGTGGTGGCATGAAGAAGTAAGAGTATTAGTGAAAGAGAAGAGAGAGGCATTTGGACGATTTTTGCAGGGAAAAAATGCAATTGAGTGGGAGATGTATAAAAGAAAGAGACAGGAGGTCAAGAGAAAGGTGCAAGAGGTGAAAAAGAGGGCAAATGAGAGTTGGGGTGAGAGAGTATCATTAAATTTTAGGGAGAATAAAAAGATGTTCTGGAAGGAGGTAAATAAAGTGCGTAAGACAAGGGAGCAAATGGGAACTTCAGTGAAGGGCGGAAATGGGGAGGTGATAACAAGTAGGGTTGATGTGAGAAGGAGATGGAGTGAGTATTTTGAAGGTTTGTTGAATGTATTTGATGATAGAGTGGCAGATATAGGGTGTTTTGGTCGAGGTGGTGTGCAAAGTGAGAGGGTTAGGGAAAATGATTTGGTAAACAGAGAAGAGGTAGTAAAAGCTTTGCGGAAGATGAAAGCCGGCAAGGCTGCAGGTTTGGATGGTATTGCAGTGGAATTTATTAAAAAAGGGGGTGACTGTATTGTTGACTGGTTGGTAAGGTTTTTTAATGTATGTATGACTCATGGTGAGGTGCTTGAGGATTGGCGGAATGCGTGCATAGTGCCATTGTACAAAGGCAAAGGGGATAAGAGTGAGTGCTCAAATTACAGAGGTATAAGTTTGTTGAGTATTCCTGGTAAATTATATGGGAGGGTATTGATTGAGAGGGTGAAGGCATGTATAGAGCATCAGATTGGGGAAGAGCAGTGTGGTTTCAGAAGTGGTAGAGGATGTGTGGATCAGGTGTTTGCTTTGAAGAATGTATGTGAGAAATACTTAGAAAAGCAAATGGATTTGTATGTAGCATTTATGGATCTGGAGAAGGCATATGATAGAGTTGATAGAGATGCTCTGTGGAAGGTATTAAGAATATATGGTGCGGGAGGCAAGTTGTTAGAAGCAGTGAAAAGTTTTTATCGAGGATTTAAGGCATGTGTACGTGTTGGAAGAGAGGAAAGTGATTAGTTCTCAGTGAATGTAGGTTTGCTGCAGGGGTTTGTGATGTCTCCATGGTTGTTTAATTTGTTTATGGATGGGGTTGTTAGGGAGGTGAATGCAAGAGTTTTGGAAAGAGGGGCAAGTATGAAGTCTGTTGGGGATGAGAGCGCTTGGGAAGTGAGTCAGTTGTTGTTCGCTGATGATACAGCGCTGGAGGCTGATTCATGTGAGAAACTGCAGAAGCTGGTGACTGAGTTTGGTAAAGTTTGTGAAAGAAGAAAGTTAAGAGTAAATGTGAATAAGAGCAAGGTTATTAGGTACAGTAGGGTTGAGGGTCAAGTCAATTGGGAGGTAAGTTTTAATGGAGAAAAACTGGAGGAAGTAAAGTGTTTTAGATATCTGGGAGTGGATCTGGCAGCGGATGGAACCATGGAAGCGGAAGTGGATCATAGGGTGGGGGAGGGGGCGAAAATTCTGGGAGCCTTGAAGAATGTGTGGAAGTCGAGAACATTATCTCGGAAAGCAAAAATGGGTATGTTTGAAGGAATAGTGGTTCCAACAATGTTGTATGGTTGCGAGGCGTGGACTATGGATAGAGTTGTGCACAGGAGGATGGATGTGCTGGAAATGAGATGTTTGAGGACAGTGTGTGGTGTGAGGTGGTTTGATCGAGTAAGTAACGTAAGGGTAAGAGAGATGTGTGGAAATAAAAAGAGCGTGGTTGAGAGAGCAGTAGAGGGTGTTTTGAAATGGTTTGGGCACATGGAGAGAATGAGTGAGGAAAGATTGACCAAGAGGATATATGTGTCGGAGGTGGAGGGAACGAGGAGAAGAGGGAGACCAAATTGGAGGTGGAAAGATGGAGTGAAAAAGATTTTGTGTGATCAGGGCCTGAACATGCAGGAGGGTGAAAGGAGGGCAAGGAATAGAGTGAATTGGATCGATGTGGTATACCGGGGTTGACGTGCTGTCAGTGGATTGAATCAAGGCATGTGAAGCGTCTGGGGTAAACCATGGAAAGCTGTGTAGGTATGTATATTTGCGTGTGTGGACGTATGTATATATATGTGTATGGGGGTGGGTTGGGCCATTTCTTTCGTCTGTTTCCTTGCGCTACCTTGCAAACGCGGAAGACAGCGACAAAGCAAAAAAAAAAAAAATACATATATATATATATATATATATATATATATATATATATATATATATATATATATATATATATATATATATGTCCACTCATGCACATATACATACCTATACATTTCAACATATACATATATATATAAATACACAGACATATACATATATACACATGTACATAATTCATACTTGCTGCCTTTATTCATTCCCGTCTCCACCCCGCCACACATGAAATAACAACCCCCTCCTCCCGCATGTGCACGAGGTAGCACTAGGAAAAGACAGCAAAGGCCACATTTGTTCACACTCAGTCTCTAGCTGTCATGTATAATGCACTGAAACCACAGCTCCCTTTCCATATCCAGGCCCCACAAAACTTTCTTTGGTTTAGCGCAGATACTTCATATGCCCTGGTTCAATCCATTGAGAGCACGTCGACCCCGGTATACCATATCGTTCCAATTCACTCTATTCCTTGCACGCCTGTCACCGTCCTGCATGTTCAGGCCCCGATCACTCAAAATCTTTTTCACTCCATCTTTCCACCTCCAATTTGGTCTCCCACTTCTCCTCGTTCGCTCCACCTCTGATACATATATCCTTTTTGTCAATCTTTCCTCGCTCGCTTTCTCCATGTGACCAAACCATTTCAATTCACCCTCTTCTGCACTTTGAACCACACTCTTTTTATTACCACACATCTCTCTTACCCTTTCATTACTTACTCAATCAAACCACCTCAAACCACATTATGTCCTCAAACATCTCATTTTCAACACATCCACCCTACTCCACACAACCCTATCTATAGCCCACACCTCACAACCATATAGCATTGTTGGAACCACATTTCCTTCAAACATACCCATTTTTGCTCTCCGAGATAATGATCTCACCTTCCACACATTTTTCAACGCTCCTAGAGCTTTTGCCCCCTCCCCCACCTTGTGACTCACTTCTGCTTCCATAGATTCATCCACTTCCAAACCCTCTCCCAGATATCTAAAACACTTCACATCCTCCAGTTTTTCTCCAGTCACACTTACCTACCAATTGACTTGTCCCTCAACCCTACTGTACCTAATAACCTTGCTCTTATTCACATTTACTCTCAGCTTTCTTCTTTCACACACTTTACCAAACTCAGTCACCAGCTTCTGCAGTTTCTCACCCGAATCAGCCACCAGCACTGTATCATCAGCGAACAACAACTGACTCATTTCCCAAGCTCTCTCATCCACAACAGACTGCATACTTGCCCCTCTCCAAAACTCTTGCATTTGAATCCCTAACAACCCTCTCCATAAACAAATTAAACAACCATGGAGACATCACACACCCCTGCCGCAAACTGACATTCACTGAGACCCAGTCACTTTCCTCTCTTCCTACTTGTACACATGCCTTACATCCTCGAGAAAAACTTTTCACTACTTCTTGAAACTTGGCTCCCACACCATATACTCTTAAGACCTTCCACAAAGCATCTCTATCAACTCTATCATATGCCTTCTTTAGATCCTTAAGTGCTACATACAAATCCATTTGTGTTTCTAAGTATTTCTCACATACATTCTTCAAAGCAAACACCTGATCCACACATCCTCTACCACTTCTAAAACCACACTGCTCTTCCCCAATCTGATGTTCTGTACATGTCTTCACCCTCTCAATCAATACCCTCCCATATAATTTCCCAGGAATACTCAACAAGCATATACCTCTATAATTTGAGCACTCACCTTTATCCCCTTTGCCTTTGTACAATGGCACTATGCATGCATTCTGCCAATCCTTAGGCACTTCACCATGAGCCATACATACATTGAATATCCTCACCAACCAGTCAACAATACAGTCACCCTTGTTTTTAATAAATCCCACTGCATTACCATCCAAACTAGCTGCCTTGCCAGCTTTCATCTTCAGCAAAGCTTTCACTACCTCTTCTCTGTTTACCAAATCATTCTCCCTGACCCTCTCACTTCGCATATCCTGTCGACCAAAACACCCTATATCTGCCACTTTATCATCTAACACATTTGACAAACCTTCAAAAGACTCACTCCATCTCACAACTTGCTATTACCTCCCCATTAGCCCCATTCACTGGTTCCCATATGTTCTCTTGTCATGCACAGTTTATTTACCTCTTTCCAAAACGTCTTTTTACTCTCCCTAAAATTTAATGGTACTCTTTCAACCCAACTCTCATTTGCCCTCTTTTTCACCTCTTGCACCTTTCTCTTGACCTCCTGCCTCTTTCTTTTATACATCTCCCAGTCATTTGCACTATTTCCTTGCAAAAATCGTCCAAATACCACTCTCTTCTCTTTCACAAATATTCTTACTTCTTCATCCCACCACTCACTACCCTTTCTAATCTGCCGACCTCCCACACTTCTTGTGCCACAAGCATCTTTTGTGCAAGCCATTACTGGTTCCCTAAATACATTCCATTCCTCCCCCACTCCCCTTATGTCCTTTGGTCTCACCTTTTTCCATTCTCAACTCAGTACTTCCTGGTACTTCCTCACACAAGTCTCCTTCCCAAGCTCACTTACGCTCACCACTCTCTTCACCCCAACATTCTCTCTTCTTTTCTGGAAACCTCTACAAATCTTCACCTTCACATCCACAAGATAATGATCAGACATCACTCCAGTTACACTTCTCAGCACAGTAACATGCAAAAGTCTCTCTTTTGCATACCTATCAATTAACATGTAATCCAATAACGCCCTCTGGCCATCACCTCAACTTACATTCGTATACTTATGTATATGTCTCTTTTTAAACCAGGTATTCCCAAGCACCAGTCCTTTATCAGCACACAAATCTACAAGCTCTTCACCATTTCCTTTTACAACACTGAATTCCCCATGTGCTCCAATTATTCCCTCAACTGCCACATTACTCATCTTTGCATTCAAGTCACCCATCACTATAACCCAGTCTCATGCATCAAAACTGCTAACACACTCTCTCAGCTACTCCCAAAACACTTGCCTCTCACAATCTTTCTTCTCATTCTCAGGTGCATAGGCCCCAATAATCACCCGTCTCTCTCCATCCACTCTCAGTTTTACCCATATCAATGTAGAGTTTACTTTCTTACACTCTATCACATACTCCTGCAACCTCCTGTTTCAGGATTAGTGCTACTCCTTCTTTTGCTCTTGTCCTCTCACCAACCCCTGACTTTACTCCCAAAACAATCCAAAACCACTCTTCCCCTTTACCCTTGAGCTTCGTTTCACTCAGAGCCAACACATCCAGGTTCCTTTCCTCACACATACTTCCTATCTCTCCTTTTTTCTCATCTTGGTTACATCCACACACATTTACACACCCTAATCTGAGTCTTCGAGGAGGATGAGCACTTCCCGCATGACTCCTTCTGTTTCCTTTTTTGTTTATTTATTTATTTTGCTTTGTCGCTGTCTCCCGCGTTAGCGAGGTAACACAAGGAAACAGACGAAAGAATGGCCCAATCCACCCACATACACATGTATATACATACACGTCCACACAGGCAAATATACATACCTTTATATCTCAATGTATACATTTATATACACACACAGACATATACATATATACACATGTACATAATTCATACTGTCTGCCTTTATTTATTCCCATTGCCACCTCGCCACACATGGAATAACAACTTCCTCCCCCCTCATGTGTGCGAGGTAGCACTAGGAAAAGACAACAAAGGCCCCATTCTTTCACACTCAGTCTCTAGCTGTCATGTAATAATGCACCGAAACCACAGCTCCCTTTCCACATCCAGGCCCCTCAGAACTTTCCATGGTTTACCCCACACGCTTCACATGCCCTGGTTCAATCCATTGACAGCACGTCAACCCCGGTATACCACATCGCTCCAATTCACTCTATTCCTTGCCCTCCTTTCACCCTCCTGCATGTTCAGGCCCCGATCACTCAAAATCTTTTTCACTCCATCTTTCCACCTCCAATTTGGTCTCCACTTCTCCTCTTTCCCTCCACCTCTGACACGTATATCCTCATGGTCAATCTTTCCTCACTCATTCTCTCCATGTGCCCAAACCATTTCAAAACACCCTCTTCTGCTCTCTCAACCACACTCTTTTTATTTCCACACATCTCTCTTACCCTTACATTACTTACTCGATCAAACCACCTCACACCACATGTTGTCCTCAAACATCTCATTTCCAGCACATGCACCCTCCTGTGCACAACTCTATCTATAGCCCACGCCTCGCAAACATACAACATTGTTGGAACCACTATTCCTTCAAACATAGCCATTTTTGCTTTCCGAGATAATGTTCTCGACTTCCAAACATTCTTCAAGGCTCCCAGAATTTTCGCCCCCTCCCCCACCCTATGATTCACTTCCGCTTCCATGGTTCCATCTGCTGCCAGATCCACTCCCAGATATCTAGAACACTTTACTTCCTCCAGTTTTTCTCCATTCAAACTTACCTCCCAATTGACTTGACCCTCAACCCTACTGTACCTAATAACCTTGCTCTTATTCACATTTACTCTCAACTTTCTTCTTTCACACACTTTACCAAACTCAGTTACCAGCTTCTGCAGTTTCTCACATGAATCAGCCACCAGTGCTGTATCATCAGCGAACAACAACTGACTCACTTCCCAAGCTCTCTCATCCACAACAGACTGCATACTTGCCCCTCTTTCCAAAACTCTTGCATTCACCTCCCTAACAACCCCATCCATAAACAAATTAAACAACCATGGAGACATCACACACCCCTGCCGCAAACCTACATTAACTGAGAACTAATCACTTTCCTCTCTTCCTACACGTACACATGCCTTACAGCCTCGATAAAAACTTTTCACTACTTCTAACAACTTGCCTCCCACACCATATATTCTTAATACCTTCCACAGAGCATCTTTGTCGACTCTATCATATGCCTTCTCCAGATCCATAAATGCTACATACAAATCCATTTGCTTTTCTAAGTACTTCTCACATATATTCTTCAAAGCAAACACCTGATCCACACATCCTCTACCACTTCTGAAACCACACTGCTCTTTCCCAATCTGATGCTCTGTACATGCCTTCACCCTCTCAATTAATACCCTCCCTTATAATTTACCAGGAATACTCAACAAACTTATACCTCTGTAATTTGAGCACTCACTCTTATCCCCATTGCCTTTGTACAATGGCACTATGCAAGCATTCCGCCAATCCTCAGGCACCTCACCCTGAATCATACATACATTAAATAACCTTACCAACCATTCAACAATACAGTCACCCCCTTTTTTAATAAATTCCACTGCAATTCCATCCAAACCTGCTGCCTTGCTGGCTTTCATCTTCTGCAAAGCTTCACTACCTCTTCTCTGTTTACCAAATCATTTTCCCTAACCCTCTCACTTTGCACACCACCTCGACCAAAACACCCTATATCTGCCACTCTATCATCAAACACATTCAGCAAACCTTCAAAATACTCACTCCATCTCCTTCTCACATCACCACTACTTGTTATCACCTCCTCATTTGCCCCCTTTACCAAAGTTCCTATTTGCTCCCTTGTCTTACGCACTTTATTTACCTCCTTCCAAAACATCTTTTTATTCTCCCTAAAATTTAATGATACTCTCTCACCCCAACTCTCATTTGCCCTCTTTTTCACCTCTTGCATCTTTCTCCTGACCTCCTGCCTCTTTCTTTTATACATCTCCCACTCACTTGCTCCTTTTCCCTGCAAGAATTGTCCAAATGCCTCTCTCTTCTCTTTCACTAATAATCTCACTTCTCCTTCATCCCACCACTCACTACCCTTTCTAATCAACCCACCTCCCACGCTTCTCATGCCACAAGCATCTTTTGCGCAAGCCATCACTGCTTCCCTAAATACATCCCATTCCTCCCCCACTCCCCTTACCTCCTTTGTTCTCACCTTTTTCCATTCTGTACTCAGTCTCTCCTGGTAATTCCTCACACAAGCCTTCCTCCCAAGCTCACTTACTCTCACCACTCTCTTTACCCCAACATTCTCTCTTCTTTTCTGAAAACCCCTAGAAATCTTCACCTTCGCCTCCACAAGATAATGATCAGACATCCCTCCAGTTGCACCTCTCAGCACATTAACATCCAAAGGTCTCTCT
Source organism: Panulirus ornatus (assembly GCF_036320965.1). Lineage (NCBI taxonomy): Eukaryota > Metazoa > Arthropoda > Malacostraca > Decapoda > Palinuridae > Panulirus > Panulirus ornatus. The sequence goes on from NC_092274.1 coordinate 10,271,105, forward strand.
TTCATGCGCCTATCAATTAACATGTAATCCAATAACGCTCTCTGGACATCTCTCCTACTCACATATGTATACTTATGTATATCTCGCTTTTTAAACCAGGTATTCCCAATCACCTGTCCTTTTTCAGCACATAAATCTACAAGCTCTTCACCATTTCCATTTACAACACTGAACACCCCATGTATACCAATTATTCCTTCAAGTGCCACATTACTCACCTTTTTTAGAAAGTTACAATACAAGGAGGTTAGGGTTTTAGCCCCTCCACTCCTGTCCCCTTTAGCCACCTTTAACGACACGCGGGGAATGCGTGGATATCAATACCTGAACAAATTCATATCTTTTACAATAAATGCATATTCATACCCCTTCATAAGTACTTTAACCTAACATTTGAATTCTTATATTTTGGTTTCAAACCATTCTTTTCTTCATACAGTATACAAGGCAAAAGTGGTCATATTACATTGTACCACCATGAATCATGAGCTGTAAAATTCATTTTAGATTTTGTTAAAATGCTCCATTAAATACTCAAGCTGTTTCAGTACTGATTTGACAGTATAAAGTGTTACAATAAACTATGGTATGGAACGAGCTCCACTATTGGAGTAGATTTTGTTGTGACAAGTCAGTTCAGTGATAGGAACTGGTTGTTGGGATGCTGATAGGTATTAAGCATAGCTTTTAAAGCTTTATATGGTCTGTGTTGCTTTTTCTTTTCAAACTGTGAATGAGGTGCATGTTCATTATGTATGAAAAATTATTTCAAAGAATGATAGCTAAGAATTTTTTTTTTTTTGGCTTGGTTCTGATGATTGTTTCTTATTTTACATACTAGTAAACAGAAAACTGATTACTGATAAGTTAGTAATTGGATAGTGTCCATTAACCCTAATGTGTGTTTGATATTAATATGTTAGTTTTAAAGTTCCGTACATGAATGATGCTGTGTAGAATTACCACACAGGTTAATATTTAGTTTATTGTAACACAATCACCTGTCTTTACAAATTCACCTGCAGTATCATGCACTCCAGCAGCCTTACAACATTACGTTTTATGCAAAACTTTCTCCGCCTCTTCTCTCTTCACCAAACCACTCACCACCTTTGGATGGGAATGTATGCAGATGGTAGGATGTCTGATTATAACCTTTTGGAGGTGAGGGTGAAGATTTGTTGAGGTTTTTGGAAAAGGGAAATGTTATGGGTAAGAAGAGAGTGATAAGAGTAAATGAGCTTTGAAGAGAGATGTGCAAAGAAATATCTGGAGAGATTGAGTGCAGAATGGTAAAATTCAGGAGTATATGAAGCTAGAGAAGTGGGTGAGAAATGGAAGGTATTTGGAGAAGCAGTGCTGGGTAGTGCAAGAGGTGCATGTGGTATGTGTGAAGCGCAAGTGGGTAGATCAGAAAGGGTGGCTGGTAGTGTGATGATGACTTGAATTTGCTAATGAAAGAGAAATGAGAGATTTATGGACTTTGCTAACAGGGAAGGAGTGCAAATGATCAGATGCGTAATAAAAAGTGACAGGAGTTCAAGAGGAAGGTGCATAGATTGAAAATGATGGGAAATGAGAATTTGAGTGAACAAGTATCATTAACCTTTAGGGAGGACAAGAAGATGGTTTGGAAGGAGGTAAATAGTGTACAAAAAAGAATAAGAAAACACGTAGGAGTATCAGTTAACGGGGCATATGGGGAGTGGTATCATGTAGTGATTAAGTAAGGAGATGGAGTATTTTAAAGAATTGTTGAATGGGTAGCAGATGTAGAGCATTTGGTTTGGGGTAGTAGGCACTGTGAGAGATTCATGGAGAATGGTTTAGTAAGAGAGAAGAGGTGGTGAAAGCCTTTCACAAGATAAGATGTTGCAAGAGGAATGGATGATACTGCAGGTCAATTTCTTCAGAAAAGTGGTAACTGTGTTTTTTATTGAGTAATTAGGATTTTCAGTTTACGTATGGACCATGGTGAGGTTTCTCTAGATTGATTTCATGCATGTTGTCATGCAACACAGATACCTCTATTTTAAAGTTAAGGAATGAAATTAAACATCAGGATTAAAGCTACTTATATTAAAAGAAACAAAGAATACAAGACAAAAGAAGCATATTACTCGGGCACAAATACAAATATTTACGTTAGCACTGAATGGCCCAGGTAAGATTTCAGACCAAGAAATCTCTTCCTCTTACTTAGCTATAGAAATATGACACAAAATACACTTCATCAGTGGGCAGTTCTATATGACGAATTACAATACACTTTTACACTCAGACCTGAAACAACACAGTCCAACAATGTAGAGTGTAGTGTAGTGCCGCATCATTCACTGTGAATGCAGTGATTGTAGTAGCTATGGGGTTGAGACAAGGGAAACCCACATTGCCCACTGGGTGCATGATGGCTGGAAGAATAATGGCCAAGTGATCATCAGGGACTTTTATGGAAAGGGGTAGCCATTTGAGAATAGCTGGCTCAGCCCTGACCTGTCCCTTCTTGACTGTGATTGGGAGAAATGGCCATATTCAATTAATCCTGATTGGCCAAAGCCAGATTGAAATGCCCTTATCCTGACTAATTGGAGGAGGATGGTCTGTAGTGCCACTCCTGATTGGTTGAAGGCCTAAGGCCTGCCCTTATCTCACCAATGGCCTGGCCCTCTCTTGATGGTGAAATGATGATACTTGGGAGGTGATCTTTTCCAGGCATGACCTCATGGCTGATCCCAACCATTGGGCACTGCAGGCAAGGGGAAAAATGACAGGCCTAAGTGCCAGCCATGGCTTGAGTGATGACACGTCAAGGAGGATGAATTCCAAGCTGAGATAACGGAGGCCCTGCTGGGAAGGCTGATGTGGCACAGGACAAGGGACGTGTTAAGGACAAGGAAGTGTTGAGAGAGCCCATACCATTGTTGTGAAGGGGGAGTGCTCGCTCAGCTCACCCTTGCTGACTCCTGGTCATTACATGCCACTCTACCTACATAAACATTACCTACAACATAGACATTACCTACAACACCTAGACATGAAACAACACAGGTTTGTAATACCCCTTCCCTTAAAGGAGAAAATTCCTTGAAAAGGGATTTCCTTACTCTAAGAGCAGGATAAACAGTCTGCTAGCACATTGTGTGTCCCAGGAACATGAGTCTCTGAATTATACTCTTGAAAGAACAAGACCCACCTAGTTAACCTTTGCTTCTTATCCTGAGACTTATTTAAGGAGAATGGTAGTATACACTCTGATAGGATTGCCTGAAGGGCATGAATATAAAGAAAATGCTGTAATGCAAGGATCAAAGACAAAAGTTCCTTCTCAATGGTAGGGTAATCCCTTTGGGCTTGATTAAATTTCTTACCAAAGTAGCTCACAGGGTTATCAACCCTCTCTTCATCCTCCTGCAAGAGGACTGCACCAGCTCCTACATCAGTGTCATCTACAGCTGACCTGTTTGGAGCCTGCAAAATAGAACAATTACAAGGTGTGTCTTTTAACTGCTCGTTCCAAACATATTATACATCTTTCCTCAATAAATCTTTGAGGGGAGCTGCATTGTGGTAAAGTTAACACTGAGCATCCTGCAGTATCCAGCCATACCAATAATACATATTAGTTCTCTTCCAGATCAGGGGGCACATCTAGGGGCTAAAGCTTGTACCTGCACAGTTGATGGAAGGGGGTGGACTGGCAGTCCTCTTTACCTCGCTGACTTGGCACTAGTCGTTACAGAACTGATAGGTCTTGTCAGGCTTGGGTATAAGGGTTATGGGCAAGCTCCACTCTTACACAGCTCCATCAGATCACGCTCCAACATGTAGTCTGGCTCCTCCTGAAGAATGATTGCTCGTTGTGGACTTACTGGGTAAGGGGCTTGTTCAGTAGGCCGGGCATCTCCCACATCTACATCAGAGTTTATCAGGTAGACCTGTCCAGGTGAGCTTTAGCAGATGTGTAGGTGTGTCGACTGCAAGGCAGATATATTCACCCTTTGGCTTCCCTGTTAGGTGTGAGAGCTTTGCCTCCTCCTTCCTGTCCATTCCTCCTTCAGGTCCCCAGATCCCCATAGCACCTGTAGCTGGATCGTTTTCCTTGTCACACACAGCTCCCACTGGAAGGTGGGTCATACAAGCCAGCACATTCTGCTTGAAAGGAGGAGAGTAATGATTAAAATGTGGTTTGATCCCTGGTTGGGGTAATAGAGGCAACGCCTTATTGCTCCTCTTAAAGCTCCTCAATCAAAAGTGTTTTCATACCAGCTCTTCATTTGATCTCGGGTCTCTCCTGAATGGGCCTGAGACAGATCATCAGCCTTACCCACTGACTCTTATTTGGATTCCAAACCAGCAAAGAAGATTTCACACAGTTTCACCTCTGGTTTCATCCTCAGAGGGTGTCCTCGGTCCCTTCGCCTCAGTTGAGTCCAGACCAGCAAAGAAGGTACCACACAGCCCCACTTCACTGGTTTCATTCTGAGAGGATGTCCTCAGTTCCTCCATCTCGATGGAGTCCAGACCAGCAAAGAAGGTATCACACAGCTCTACTTCACTGGTCTCATTCTCAGAGGGTGTACTCAGTCTCCTTCTCAACAAAGGCCAGACTAGCAAAGAAAGTATCACATAGCTCTACTTCACTGGCCTCATTCTCAGAGAGTGTCCTCACTTCCTCTGTCTCAATGGAGTCCAGACCAGCAAAGAAGGTATCACAGATCTACTTCCCTCGTCTTACTCTCAGAGAGTGGTTTCAGTCTCTTCGTCTCAATGGTTGTGTCCTCAAGCACGTGGCCTGCCATGCTAGCTGCCATGAACCTAGTATCTGTGTACTCTGGAAGTATCTCTGGTACCTCTTCCTCAAGTTGCTTTGTCTCTGTGGACTCCACTGGTCTCGCAGGCAACACCGGCACTGGATTCATTTTTTTCCCACTAGGTCATTGTCTTGTGTGAAGTCCTATGAGACAGGCAACCTATTCACATCCCCACAAGAGCAGGGACCATAAAGAGATCTGTTTCCACACCCATATTGGGTAGTGGAGCTTCACTGAGATTTCACAGCCCATCTAACAGGACTCGGTCTTCAGTCTCTCCTACTGGCACCAAGTCCTCCAACATCAGGGACTGCAGCTTACCAGAATCCCACAATAAGGCCACTTTTCTTCATATTCCACAACTACTAACATGGTCCTTAAACAGGAATGTGTTGTAGTTCCCCTGAAATGGATCCTCAACCTTAGACTGATTGCCACTCTTGCAGCCCCTCACTTTCCTGAGAGCAAGGTTAACCTCACTTACATCTCTAGGTGCCCCTAAGTTCGATAAGAGACTCACTGGCCTACTCTCTATAGAATCTGTGGATTCCTTCAGCCTAGCCCAGTGCTCCCTCATCTGGTGCCCACCCTTGCCACAATAATAACATGCCCTAACCCTTTCATGGTTGTTCCTCTGATTCTTAGGAGCCTCGGGCAAGGGAGCAGATTCAGGTGGGGTTACATTATTATTGGATTTTCCTTTGTCGTCAGAACCCTTTGAAAGTTTCTACTTACCAAGTTTGTGAGTCAGTGCACACTGATCTGCTAGTACCCAGCCTTGTCAACAGATTACACCTCTTTATCATTTAGATGATTCAGCATTTCAAGGGGCACACTGCTCTTACATTCCTTGAGTATCATTAATTCTTTAAGTTTTACAAGTTCACGAACTTGTTCGGAGCATAGCCAGTGCATTGTATATCGACATTTTCATGAAAATATTCAACATAGGTCTGGTCAGGACTCTTACACTTAGCTCTAAACTTGCATCTGTAAGCTTCAGGAGTTAACTCATAAGCTTTTGGCACAACATCCTTTACGACCTTATAATCAGTACGCTGGTCATTAGACAGTGCTATGTATATAGTCTGACCCTTGCCAATAAGGATAAGTTGATGCAAAATTGACCAAGGCATCTTAGGTCAAGAGAGCTGATTTGGCAACATTTTCAAATGTATGGAAAGATTCAGTTACATCATCTTCACAGAACTTTGGCACAAAACTTGCATGTTTCATAAAATCAAACTCTGGTACTGGCTTTGATGCACCCTGTTGTATTTTTTCTTGTTCCAGTGTTAGCTTAGCCTGTTCAATCCTTGCTTGTTCCATTCACACCTGTTCATTAATCTTAGCAATCACGAGTTGAAGCCGCAAGCATTCAGGATTAACATTAACATCACTATAGAGCTGGGTAGAGTTTGAAATGTCCGCTGACCCTGATAGTGGAACTGTATCATCAACACTATTTTCAACATAAAGCACAGTACCTACTAGCTGCTCAACAACTGTCTGATTTATTACCAAATTCTTTAACTCTACTTTATGACATTCCAGTCATACACCTTTCCTAAGTCAACCACAAAAAGCCTCAGCTCATAAGCTGTTAAAGTTTTGATATCTCTTGGAGAGGGCTCAGAGCGACAGAAACATTCAATGTCAGCTTCACTGGTCAATGGCATGATTAACTAATGAGGGAAGAGACTCCATAAAGGTAAGAAAGAAATCCTAGCGCAAGATCGCCAGTTTTTTGTTACACAACATGGATAATGTTATTTTATAGATAAGGGATGAAATTAAACATCAGGATTAAAACTACTTATATTTAAAGAAACAAAGGATACAAGACAGAAAAAGCAATTACTCAGGCACAGATATTTACGTTAACACTTAACGGCCAAGGTAAGATTTGAAACCAAGAGATCTCTTCCCCTACGACAACTCAGCTATGAAAACATGACACAAAATACACCTTATCGGTGGGCAATTCTCTGATACAAATTAATGTAACACTTGGACCCTAAATGACGGTCCAACATTGTAGAGTATATAGCACCACATCACTCTTGGCTGACCCTGGCCATTGGGCACCTTAGGTGAGAGGAAAAATGACAGGCCTAAGTGATAACTTGAGTGATGACATGGCAAGGGGGATGAATTCCAAGCTTAGATAATGGAGGCCTTGCTGGGAAGGTCAGCCTAGCACAGGACAAGTAAGCATTGAAAAAGAGAGAGCCCATTCCATCGTTGTGAAGAAGGAGTTGCTCGCTTATCTCAACCTTGCTGCCCCCTGGCTATTACATGCCACTCTACATACATAAACATTACCTACAATATAAATGTTACCTATGATCACCTACACATGGAACAACACAGGTTCATAACAATGTATAGTGCAAGTACAGTGGCAGTATCATAGCCAATGAGGTTAAAAGGTGCTGCTACTGTGAATAGGCACAAAACTGGGGAAAGTTTTCAAGTTTCACTGCCTGAAGGAGATACTCTAGTTTTCTAGAATATCCAAGTGTCACACTGCTCATTTTTGGCGACCTTGTTAATACCCCCTGTAGGGTGGAACTGAAGGTGGAGGCATTACCCAGCTGCATCAGGGCAATCTTGTTGAATGCAGACAAACAACTGAGGTGCCTTGGGACTTTTTTAGTTTTTTTTTTGGACAATTTCAGACCCTTGCTACCTCTGGGAACACTGTGCTGGATTTGCCCTCTGCCATTGGCTTGTCAAGGATAAGGCACAAAAGGCTAAGAAGCAGCACTGGAGTGTACCAGTTTACTGCTGAGCAGTAAATGAGAAGTGCCATTGATGGTGATGATGCCAAATGTAAATGGGATGACTGGTGAAAGTAAAAGGAAGGAGCGTGCTGAGTTTAAAAATTGTAGTTTGGATGTGCTAGGGATTGGGGAAACCCATATATTTGGGCAGGGTGTATGGAATGAAAATGGAAATGATGAATATAAGTTTTGGGAAGGTGTGGAAGGAGGAGTAGTATGGATGGGAATAAATGGAAAGATGGAAAGAAGAATGTGCAGTTCTCCTATCACTGAGAGTGTGAGAAAATGTTACAGAGCATGGGTGCAATGGATCAAGAATAGTGTGGTGGAAGGGAAAGATTGGAATTATGAAGTATGCATGGGTATGTGTATAAGTGCCTGCAAATATGAAGACTATACGAGGAAAAGATTAATGAAGCATTTCTGAAAAAATTTGAGTGACTGTATGGACTGTTTTGAGAATGAGAGAAATGTGGTCGTAATATATAATATGAATGCTAAAGTGAGATGGAATGTGATGAAACTGGTGAGATAGTTGGTAAATGGGGAGTGCCTGGAGTAAATGGGAATGGAAGTTATCTTGTGGATGTTTATGCATACATCTTTTTTGAGCACAAGATGATCCACAGGAATACATGGATTAGGAATGATGAAAGAGAAGAGCAAAAGCCTTTGATTGACTATGTGGTAGTGGATGAAAGATTGAGAAAGGCTGTGATAGATTATAGAGTTGTGAGAGGATTCTTTGGAGACTAACCATTTTGCATTTCATGTGGAAATATGGTTTAAGGAAGATTGAAGGGGTAAAAGTGTGGACATGCAAAAAGATGAATGAAAAATGCAGGGAGAAGTATTAAAAGAAGGTACTTGAAAGTTTAGATGAAAATGCAGTAAATGTGGAGTTGCAGTCATATGTGAATGTGTTAAAATATTGAGAGAAGTACTTTTAAGTAGTGCGGAGGAGGGTGGATGTGCTGGAAATGAGATGTTTGAGGACAATATATGGTGTGAGGTGGTTTGATCGAATAAGTAATGAAAGAGTAAGAGAGATTTGTGGTAATAAAAAGAGTGTGGTTGAGAGAGCAGAAGAGGGTGTTTTGAAGTGGTTTGGTCACATGGAGAGAATGAGTGAGGAAAGATTGACTAAGAGGATATATGTGTCAGAGGTGGAGGGAATGAGGAGAAGTGGGAGACCAAATTGGAAGTGGAAATCTGGAGTGGAAAAGATTTTGACTATGTGGTAGTGGATGAAAGGTTGAGAAAGGCTGTGATAGATGCTAGAGTTGTGACAGGATTCTTTGAAGACTAACCATTTTGCATTTCATGTGGAAGTATGGTGTAAGGAAGATTTAAGGGGTAAAAGTGTTGACAAGCAAAAAGATGAATGAAAAATGCAGGGAGGAGTATCAAAAGAAGGTAACTGAAAGTTTAGATGAAAGTGCAGTAAATGTGGAGATGCAGTCATATGTGAATGTGTTAAAATATTTAGAGAAATACTTTTAAGTATTTCCCTGAGGATAGGGGAGAAAGAATACTTCCCACGCATTCCTCACGTGTCGTAGAAGGCGACTAAAGGGGACGGGAGCGGGGGGCTGGAAACCCTCCCCTACTTGTATTTTAACTTTCTAAAAGGGGAAACAGAAGAAGGAGTCCGGCGGGGAGTGCTCATCCTCCTCGAAGGCTCAGATTGGGGTGTCTAAATGTGTGTGGATGTAACCAAGATGAGTAAAAAGGAGAGATAGGTAGTATGTTTGAGGAAAGGAACCTGGATGTTTTGCCTCTGAGTGAAACAAAGCTCAAGGGAAAGGGGAAGAGTGGTTTGGGAATGTCTTGGGAGTAAAGTCAAGGGTTAGTGAGAGGACAAGAGCAAGGGAAGGAGTATCACTACTCCTGAAACAGGAGTGGTGGGAGTATGTGATAGAGTGTAAGAAAGTAAACTCTAGATTGATATGGGTAAAACTGAAAGTTGATGGAGAGAGATGGGTGATTATTGGTGCATATGCACCTGGACATGAGAAGAAAGATCATGAGAGGCAAGTGTTTTGGGAGCAGCTGAATGAGTGTGTTAGTGGTTTTGATGCATGAGACCGGGTTATAGTGATGGGTGATTTGAATGCAAAGGTGAGTAATGTGGCAATTGAGGGAATAATTTGTATACATGGGGTGTTCAGTGTTGTAAATGGAAATGATGAAGAGCTTGTAGATTTATGTGCTGAAAAAGGACTGGTGATTGGGAATACCTGGTTTAAAATGAGAGATATACATAAGTATACATATGTAAGTAGGAGAGATGGCCAGAGAGCGTTATTGGATTATGTGTTAATTGATAGGCACACAAAAGAGAGACTTTTGTATGTTAATGTGCTGAGAAGTGCAACTGGAGGGATGTCTGATCATTATCTTGTGGAAGCGAAGGTGAAGATTTCTGGAGGTTTTCAGAAAAGAAGAGAGAATGTTGGGGTGAAGAGAGTGGTGAGAGTAGGTGAGCTTGGGAGGGAGACTTGTTGAGGAAGTACCAGGAGAGACTGAGTGCAGAATGGTAAAAGGTGAGAACAAAGGAGGTAAGGGGAGTGGGGGAGGAATGGGATGCATTTAGGGAAGCAGTGATGGCTTTCGCAAAAGATGCTTGTGGCATGAGAAGCGTGGGAGGGGGGCAGATTAGAAAGGGTAGTGAGTGGTGGAATGAAGAAGTAAGATTATTAGTGAAAGAGAAGAGAGAGGCATTTGGACGATTTTTGCAGTGAAATGATGCAAATGAGTGGGAGATATATAAAAGAAAGAGGCAGGAGGTCAAGAGAAAGGTGCAAGAGGTGAAAAAGAGGGCAAATGAGAGTAAGGGTGAGAGTGTATCATTAAATTTTTGGGAGAATGAAAAGATGTTTTGGAAGGAGGTAAATAAAGTGCGTAAGACAAGGGAACAAATGGGAACTTCAGTGAAGGGGGCTAATGGGGAGGTGATAACAAGTAGTGGTGATGTGAGAAGGAGATGGAGTGAGTATTTTGAAGGTTTGTTGAATGTGTTTGATGATAGAGTGGCAGATATAGGGTGTTTTGGTCGAGGTGGTGAGCAAAGTGAGAGGGTTAGGGAAAATGATTTGGTAAACAGAGAAGAGGTAGTAAAAGCTGGGCAGAAGATGAAAGCCGGCAAGGCAGCGGGTTTGGATGGTATTGCAGTGGAATTTATTAAAGAGGGGGGTGACTGTATTGTTGACTGGTTGGTAAGGTTATTTAATGTATGTATGACTCATGGTGAGGTGCCTGAGGATTGGCAGAATGCTTGCATGGTGCCATTGTACAAAGGCAAGGGGGACAAAGGTGAGTGCTCAAATTACAGAGGTATAAGTTTGTTGAGTATTCCTGGGAAATTGTATAGGAGGGTATTGATTGAGAGGTGAAGGCAAGTACAGAGCATCAGATTGGGGAAGAGCAGTGTGGTTTCAGGGGTGGTAGAGGATATGTGGATCAGGTGTTTGCTTTGAAGAATGTATGTGAGAAATCCTTAGAAAAGCAAATGGATTTGTATGCACCATTTATGGATATGGAGAAGGCATATGATAGAATTGATAGAGATGCTCTGTGGAGGGTATTAAGAATATATGGTGTGGGAGGCAAGTTGTTAGAAGCAGTGAAAAATTTTTATCGATGATGTAAGGCATGTGTACGTGTAGGAAGAGAGGAAAGTGATTGGTTCTCAGTGAATGTAGGTTTGCGGCAGGGGTGTGTGATGTCTCCATGGTTGTTTGATGTTTATGGGTGGGGTTGTTAGGGAGGTGAATGCAAGAGTTTTGGAAAGAGGGGCAAGTATGCAGTCTGTTGTGGATGAGAGAGCTTGGGAAGTGAGTCAGTTGTTGTTCGCTAATGATACAGCGCTGGTGGCTGATTCATGTGAGAAACTGCAGAAGCTGGTGACTGAGTTTGGTAAAGTGTGTGAAAGAAGAAAGTTAAGAGTAAATGTGAATAAGAGCAAGGTTATTAGGTACAGTAGGGTTGAGGGTCAAGTCAATTGGGAGGTAAGTTTGAATGGAGAAAAACTGGAGGAAGTGAAGTGTTTTAGATATCTGGGAGTGGATTTGGCAGCGGATGGAACCATGGAAGTGAAAGTGAATCATAGGGTGGGGGAGGGGCAAGAATTCTGGGAGCCTTGAAGAATGTGTGGAAGTCGAAACCATTATCTCGGAGAGCAAAAATGGGTATGTTTGAAGGAATAGTGGTTCCAACAATGTTGTATGGTTGCGAGGCGTGGGTTATGGATAGAGTTATGCGCAGGAGTGTGGATGTGCTGGAAATGAGATGTTTGAGGACAATGTGTGGTGTGAGGTGGTTTGATCTAGTAAGTAATAATAGGGTAAGAGAGATGTGTGGTAATAAAAAGAGTGTGGTTGAGAGAGCAGAAGAGGGTGTTTTGAAATGGTTTGGTCATATGGAGAGAATGAGTGAGGAAAGATTGACCAAGAGGATATATGTGTCAGAGGTGAAGGGAATGAGGAGAAGTGGAAAACCAAATTGGAGGTGGAAATACGGAGTGAAAAAGATTTTGTGTGATCGGGGCCTGAACATGCAGGAGGGTGAAAGGCGTGCAAGGAATAGAGCGAATTGGAATGATGTGGTATACCGGGGTCGACGTGCTGTCAATGGATTGAACCAGGGCATGTGAAGCGTGTGGGGTAAACCAGGGCATGTGAAGCGTGTGGGGTAAACCATGGAAAGTTCTGTGGGGCCTGGATGTGGAAAGAGAGCTGTGGTTTTGGTGCATTATTACATGACAGCTAGAGACTGAGTGTGAACGAATGGGGCCTTTGTTGTCTTTTCCTAGTGCTACCTCACACACTTGAGGGGGGAGGGGTTGTTATTTCATGTGTGGCGAGGTGGCGATGTGAATGAATAAAGGCAGACAGTATGAATTATGTACATGTGTATATATGTATATGTCTGTGTGTGTATATATATGTATACGTTGAGATGTATAGGTATGTATACTTGCGTGTGTAGACATGTATGTATATACATGTGTATGTGGGTGGGATGGGCCATTCTTTCATCTGTTTCCTTGTGCTACCTCGCTAACGCGGGAGACAGTGACAAAGCAAAAAATAAATACTTTTAAGTATTGCGGAGGAGGGTGGATGTGCTGGAAATCAGATGTTTGAGGACAATATATGGTGTGAGGTGGTTTGATCGAATAAGTAATGAAAGAGTTAGAGAGATGTGTGGTAATAAAAAGAATGTGGTTGAGAGAGCAGAAGAGGGTGTTTTGAAGTGGTTTGGTCACATGGAGAGAATGAGTGAGGAAAGATTGACAAAGAGGATATATGTGTCAGAGGTGGAGGGAACGAGGAGAAGTGGGAGACCAAGTTGGAAGTAGAAAGCTGTAGTGATTTTATTTTAATTTTAAAAAAACAAAAAGGATACATGGGGAGGGGGGCTAAATGTTGGGATGTAACCAAGATGAAAAAAGGAGAGAAGGTATAGTTTGAGGAAAGGAACCGGTGTTTTGCTCTGAGTGAAAAAAGCTCAAGGAAAGGGGGAAAAGTGTTTGGGAATTCTTGGGAGAAAGTCAGGTTTGAAGGACAAGAGCAAAAGGAGTACACTACCGAAACAGGGTGGGGGGAGTATGTGTAGAGTGTAAAAAAGTAAAATCTAGATTGTAGGTAAAACTAAAGTGATGGGGAAGATGGGTGATTATTGGTGCATAACACCGGCATAGAAAAAGATCAGAGAGGCAAGTGTTTTGGGGGCAGCTGTGATGTGTTAGTTTTTTGATAAGACCGGGGTTATAGTGAGGGTGATTTGAATGCAAAGGGAGTAATGTGGCTTGAGGGAAAAATTGGTTAATGGGGGGTTCATTTGTAAATGGGAAAAGTGAAGACTTGAGATTTTTGTGCTGAAAAAGGACTGGTGATTGGGGAAACCTGTTTAAAAAGGAGTATAAAAGTATACTATGAAGAGGGGAGATCCCGAGACTTATTGGTTATGTTAATTGATAGGGGGCCCCAAAAAAAAACTTTTGGATGTTTAAAAAAAGCGGAGTGAAAAAGGAATGTTGATCTTATCTTGTGGGCAAGGTGAAATTTGGAGTTTTTAGAAAAAAGAGAGAAGTTGGGGTGAAGAGAGTGGGGAAGAAAAAGACTTGGGAAGGGGGAAATGTTGGGGAAGTCAAGGGGGAAACTGATCGAATGAAAAAGGGGAAACAAAGGAAAAGGGGATGGGGGAGGAATGGGGTGATTTTGGGAAGCGGATCTTCCAAAAGATTTTGGGAGAGAAGCGGGGAAGGGGGGAAAAAAAAAAGGATGGAAGGGGGGGAAAATTTAAAAATTTTTGGAAGAAAAGAAAGGCATTTACGATTTTTGCGGAAAAAATGAAATATGGGAATATAAAAAGAAAAGGCAGAGGTAAAAAAGGTCAAGGGTGAAAAAAGGGGAAATGAGAGGGGGGGGAAATTAAATTTGGGAGAATAAAAGATGTTTTGGGGGAGGAAAAAAATTCTAAGAAAGGGAACAAATGGGGAATTTATGAAAGGGGGGAATGGGGGGGGGAAACAAGAATGGTATGTGAAAGGAATGGAGTGAGTATTTTTTAAAGGTTTTTTAATTTTTTGATAAGAGTGCAGATATAGGGTTTTTGGCGAGGGGGGGAAAGTGAGAGGTTAGGGGAAAATATTTTAAACAAAAGAGAAAAGGGGGAAAATGAAAGCCGGCAAGGCAGGGGGTTTTATGGGATTGCAGTGGAATTTAAAAAAAGGGGGGGACGTATTGTTGACTGGTTGGTAAGGTTTTTAATGTATGAAATCAGGTGAGGTGCCCGAGGATTTGGCGGAATGCTTTCATTCCCCCCCTTTTTACAAAAGGCAAAGGGGGAAAAGTGAGGCTCAAATTCAGAGGGATAAGTTTTGTTGAGTATTCCTGGGAATTAAAAGGGGGTATTGATTGAGAGGTGAAGGGAGTACAGACATCAGATTGGGGGAAAACATGTGGTTTGGGGTGTAGAGGGTTGTGGGTCAGTGTTTGCTTTTAAGAATTATGTGGAAATCTTAGAAAAGCAAATGATTTGATGACATTTTGGATTGGGGAAGGAAAGAAAATTGATAGAGATGTCGTGAAGGGTTTTTGAATAAAAGGGGTTTGGGGGGGCAATTGTTAGAACAGTGAAAAATTTTTATCGGGATTAAGGCATTTTACGTGTAGGGAAAAGAGGGAAAATATTGGTTCCATGAATGTAGGGTTTTCGGAGGGTGTGGATTCTCCATGGGTTGTTTTATTTTTTAGGTGGGGTTGTTTTGGGAGGGAATGAAAGTTTTGGAAAAGGGGAAGATGCGTCTGTTTTGGGGGTAAGACTTGGAAAATGAGTCAGTTGTTGTTCCAAAGATCAGGCTGGTGGGAAAGGTTTTCAGTGATCGGGGCCTGAACATGCAGGAGGGTGAAAGGCGGGCAAGGAATAGAGTGAATTGGAATGATGTGGTATTCCAGGGTCGACATGCTATCAGTGGATTAAACCATGGCATATGAAGCGTCTGGGGTAAACCATGGAAGTTCTGTGGGGCCTGGATGTCGAAAGGGAGCTGTGGTTTCAGTGCATTATACATGACAGCTAGAGACTGAGTTTGAACAAATGCGGCCTTTGTTGTCTTTTCCTAGCCCTACCTCATGCACATGCGGGGGGAGGGGGTTGTTATTTCATGTGTGGCGGGGTGGCGACAGGAATGAATAAGGGCAGACAGTATGAATTATGTATTTATTTATTTATTTTGCTTTGTCGCTGTCTCCCGTGTTAGTGAGGTAGCGCAAGGAAACAGACAAAAGAATGGCCCAACCCACCCACATAGATATGTATATACATACATGTCCACACACGCAAATATACATACCTATACATCTCAATATATATATATATATATATATATATATATATATATATATATATATATATATATATATATATATATATACTCACACAGACATATACATATATACACATGTACATAATTCAAACTGTCTGCCTTTATTCATTCACATCGCCACCTCGCCACACATGGAATAACAACCCCCTCCCCCCTCATGTGTGCGGGGTAGCACTAGGAAAAGACAACAAAGGCCCCATTCGTTCACACTCAGTCTCTAGCTGTCATGTAATAATGCACCAAAACCACAGCTCCCTTTCCACATCCAGGCCCCACAGAACTTTCCATGGTTTACCCCACACGCTTCACATGCCCTGGTTCAATCCATTGACAGCACGTCGACCCCGGTATACCACATCATTCCAATTCACTCTATTCCTTGCATGCCTTTCACCCTCCTGCATGTTCAGGCCCTGATCACTCAAAATCTTTTTCACTCCATCTTTCCACCTCCAATATGATCTCCCACTTCTCCTCATTCCCTCCACCTCTGACACATATATCCTCTTGGTCAATCTTTCCTCACTCATTCTCTCCATATGACAAAACCATTTCAAAACACCCTTTTCTGCTCTCTCAACCACACTCTTTTTATTACCACACATCTCTCTTACCCTATTATTACTTACTCGATCAAGCCACCTCACACCACATATTGTCCTCAAACATCTCATTTCCAGCACATCCACCCTCCTCCGCACAACTCTATCCATAGCCCACTCCTCGCAACCATACAACATTGTTGGAACCACTATTCCTTCAAACATACCCATTTTTGCTCTCCGAGATAATATTCTCGATTTCCACACACTTTTCAAGGCTCCCAAAATTTTTGCCCCCTCCCCCACCCTATGATTCACTTCCGCTTCCATAGTCCCATCCGCTGCCAAATCCACTCCCAGATATCTAAAACACTTCACTTCCTCCAGTTTTTCTATATTCCAACTTACCTCCCAATTGACTTGACCCTGAACCCTACTGTACCTAATAACCTTGCTCTTATATACATTTACTCTCAACTTTCTTCTTTCACACACTTTACCAAACTCAGTCTCCAGCCTCTGCAGTTTCTCATACGAATCAGCCACTAGTGCTGTATCATCAGCGAACAACTGACCTACTTCCTAAGCTCTCTAATCCACAACAGACTGCATACTTGCCCCTCTTTCCAAAACTCTTGCATTCACCTCCCTAAAATCCCCATCCATAAACAAATTACACAACCATGGAGACATCACACATCCCTGCCGCAAACCTACATTCACTGAGAACCAATCACTTTCCTCTCTTCCTACACGTACACATGCCTCACATCCTCGATAAAAACTTGTAACTGCTTCTAACAACTTGCCTCTTAATACCTTCCACAGAGCATCTCTATCACCTCTATCATATGCCTTCTCCAGATCCATAAATGCTACATACAAATCCATTTGCTTTTCTAAGTATTTCTCACATACATTCTTCAAAGCGAAAACCTGATCCACACATCCTCTTCCACTTCTGAAACCACACTGCTCTTCCCCAATCTGATGCTCTGTACATGCCTTCACCCTCTCAATCAATACCCTCCCATATAGTTTACCAGGAATACTCAACAAACTTATACCTCTGTAATTTGAGCATTCACATGCCTTACATCCTCGATAAAAACTTTTCACTGCTTCTAACAACTTGCCTCCCGCACCATATATTCTTAATACCTTCCACAGAGCATCTCTATCAACTCTATCATATGCCTTTTTCAGATCCATAAATGCTACATACAAATCCATTTGCTTTTCTAAGTATTTCTCACATACATTCTTCAAAGCAAACACCTGATCCACACATCCTCTACCACTTCTGAAACCACATTGCTCTTCCCCAATCTGATGCTCTGTACATGCCTTCACCCTCTCAATCAATACCCTCCCATATGATTTACCAGGAATACTCAACAAACTTATACCTCTGTAACTTGAGCACTCACTCTTATCCCCTTTGTCTTTGTACAATAGCACTATGCAAGCGTTCCACCAATCCTCGGGCACCTCACCATGAATCATACATACATTAAATAACCTTACCAACCAGTCAACAATACAGTCACCCCCTTTTTTAATAAATTCCACTGCAATACCATCCAAACCCGCTGCCTTGCCGGCTTTCATCTTCCGTAGTGCTTTTACTACCTCTTCTCTGTTTACCAAATCATTTTCCCTAACCCTCTCACTTTGCACAGCACCTCGACCAAAACACCCTATATCTGCCACTCTATCATCAAACACATTCGGCAAACCTTGAAAATACTCACTTCATCTCCTCACATCACCACTACTTGTTATCACCTCCCCATTAGCCCCCTTCACTGAAGTTCCCATTTGTTCCCTTGTCTTATGCACTTTATTTACCTCCTTCTAAAACATCTTTTTATTCTCCCTAAAATTTAATGATACTCTCTCACCCCATCTCTCATTTGCCCTCTTTTTCACCTCTTGCACCTTTCTCTTGACCTCCTGCCTCTTTCTTTTACACATCTCCCACTCATTATCATTATTTCACTGCAAAAATCGTCCAAATGCCTCTCTCTTCTCTCACTAATAATCTTACTTCTTCATCCCACCACTCACTACCCTTTCTAATGTGCCCACTTCCCACACTTCTCATGCCACAAGCATCTTTTGCGCAAGCCAACACTGCTTCCCTAAATACATCCCATTCCTCCCCCACTCCCTTTACCTCCTTTGTTCTCACCTTTTTCCATTCTGTACTCAGTCTCTCCTGGTACTTCCTCACACAAGTCTCCTTCCCAAGCTCACTTACTCTCACCATTCTGTTCACCCCAACATTCTCTCTTCTTTTCTGAAAACCTCCACAAATCTTCACCTTCACCGCCACAAGATAATGATCAGACATCCCTCCAGTTGCACCTCTTAGCACATTGACATCCAAAAGTCTCTCTCGCGCGCCTATCAATTAACACATAATCCAATAACGCTCTCTGGCCATCTCTCCTACTTACATATGTATACTTATGTATATCTCTCATTTTAAACCAGGTATTCCCAATCACCAGTCCTTTTTCAGCACATAAATCTACAAGCTCTTCACCATATCCATTTACAACACTGAACACCCCATGTATACCAATTATTCCCTCAACTGCCACATTACTCACCTTTGCATTCAAATCACCCATCACTATAACCCAGTCTCGTGCATCAAAACCACTAACACACTCATTCAGCTGCTCCCAGAACACTTGCCTCTCATGATCTTTCTTCTCATGCCCAGGTGCACAAGCACTAATAATCACCCATCTCTCTCCATCAACTTTCAGTTTTACTCATATCAATCTAGAGTTTACTTTCTTACACTCTATCACATACTCCCACCACTCCTGTTTCAGGAGTAGTGCTACTCCTTCCCTTGCTCTTGTCCTCTCACTAACCCTTGACTTTACTCCCAAGACATTCCCAAACCACTCTTCCCCTTTACCTTGAGCTTTGTTTCAATCAGAGCCAAAAGATCCAGGTTTCCTTTCTGCAAACATACTACCTGACTCTCCTTTTTTCTCATCTTGGTTACATCCACACACATTTAGACACCCCAATCTGAGCCTTCGAAGAGGATGAGCACTCCTCGCGTGACTCCTTCTCCTGTTTCCCCTTTTAGAAAGTTATGTTCATGTGTATATATGTATATGTGCTTGTGTGGACGTGTATGTATATTCATGTGTATGTGGGTGGATTGGGCCATTCTTTCATCTGTTTCTTGGCGCTACCTCGCTAATGCAGGAGACAACGACATGGAGTGAGTGTTTTGGAGGTTTGTTGAATGTGTTTGATGATAGAGTGGCAGATATAGGGTGTTTTGGTCAATGTGGTGTGCAAAGTGAGAGGGTTAGGGAAAATGATTTGGTAAACAGAGAAGAGGTAATAAAAGCTTTGCGGAAGATGAAAGCTGGCAAGGCAGCGGGTTTGGATGGTATTGCAATGGAATTTATTAAGAAAGGGGGTGACTGTATTGTTGACTGGTTGATAAGGTTATTTAAAGTATGTATGATTCATGGTGAGGTGCCTGAGGATTGGCGGAATGCTTGCATAGTGCCATTGTACAAAGGCAAAGGGGATAAGAGTGAGTGCTCAAATTACAGAGGTATAAGTTTGTTGAGTATTCCTGGTAAATTACATGGAAGGGTATTGATTGAGAGGGTGAAGGCATGTACTTAGCATCAGATTGGGGAAGAGCAGTGTGGTTTCAGAAGTGGTAGAGGATGTGTGGATCAGGTGTTTGCTTTGAAGAATGTATGTGAGAAATACTTAGAAAAGCAAATGGATTTGTGTGTAGCATTTATGGATCTGGAGAAGGCATATGATAGAGTTGATAGAGATACTCTGTGGAAGGTATTAAGAATATATGTTATGGGAGGCAAGTTGTTAGAAGCAGTGAAAAGTTTTTATCGAGGATGTAAGGCATGTGTATGTGTAGGAGGAGAGGAAAGTGATTGGTTCTCAGTGAATGTAGGTTTGCGGCAGGGGTGTGTGATGTCTCCATGGTTGTTTAATTTGTTTATGGGTGGGGTTGTTAGGGAGGTGAATGCAAGAGTTTTGGAAAGAGGGGCAAGTATGCAGTCTGTTGTGGATGAGAGAGCTTGGGAAGTGAGTCAGTTGTTGTTCGCTGATGATACAGCACTGCTGGCTGATTCCTGTGAGAAAATGCAGAAGCTGGTGACTGAGTTTGGTAAAGTGTGTGAAAGAAGAAAGTTGAGAGTAAGCATAAATAAGAGCAAGGTTATTAGGTACAGTAGGGTTGAGGGTCAAGTCAATTGGGAGGTAAGTTTGAATGGAGAAAAACTGGAGGAAGTGAAGTGTTTTAGATATTTAGGAGTGGATTTGGCAGCGGATGGAACCATGGAAGTGAAGTGAATCATAGGGTGGGGAGGGGGCGAAAGTTCTGGGAGCCTTGAAGAATGTGTGGAAGTCGAGAACATTATCTCGGAAAGCAAAAATGGGTATGTTTGAAGGAATAGTGGTTCCAACAATGTTGTATGGTTGCGAGGCGTTGGCTATGGATAGAGTTGTGCGCAAGAGGGTGGATGTGCTGGAAATGAGATGTTTGAGGACAATATATGGTGTGAGATGGTTTGATCGAGTAAGTAATTATAGGGTAAGAGAGTTGTGTGGTAATAAAAAGAGTGTGGTTGAGAGAGCAGAAGAGGGTGTTTTGAAATGGTTTGTGCACATGGAGAGAATGAGTGAGGAAAGATTGACCAAGAGGATATATGTGTCAGAGGCGGAGGGAACGAGGAGAAGTGGGAGACCAAATTGGAGGTGGAAAGATGGAGTGAAAAAGTTTTGAGTGATCGGGGCCTGAACATGCAGGAGGGTGAAAGGCGTACAAGGAATAGAGTGAATTGGAACGATGTGGTATACCGGGGTCGTGTGCTGTTAATGGATTGTACCAGGGCATGTGAAGCATATGGGGTAAATCATGGAAAGTTCTGTGGGGCTTGGCTGTGGAAAGGGATCTGTGGTTTCGGTGCATTATTGCATGACAGCTAGAGACTTAGTGTGAATGAATGGGGCCTTTGTTGTCTTTTCCTAGCGCTACCTCGCACACATGAGGGGGGAGGGGGTTGTTATTCCATGTGTGGCGAGGTGGCGATGGGAGTGAATAAAGACAGACTATGAATTATGTACGTGTGTATATATGTATATGTCTGTGTGAGTATATATATGTATACATTGAGATGTATAGGTATGTATATTTGCGTGTGTGGACATGTATGTATATACATGTGTTTGTGGGTGGGTTGGGCCATTCTTTTGTCTGTTTCCTTGCGCTACCTCGCTAATGCGGGAGACAGCGACAAAGCAAAATAAATGAATAAATAAACATACTTTTAAGGGTTGTAGAATTAGTTGTTGGATGCAAGATATTGAGATATAAGAAAAAATGGGTAATGGATGGTGGACAGAAGAGATCAGAAATGCTGTCGAAGAGAAGAATTAGACATGTTGCGGATTGCTCAAAAGGAATGCACCAGTGGAAATTCTGCAAAGGAGGGAAGAATATAGAAAGTGTAAAGAGAATTTTAAGAAGCTGAAAGAGGACAGCAAAGAAAAAGTTAATGAAGATTTTGGAAGAGTTAGATGAAAACTTTCAGGATATTAAGAAACTGTACTGTTAGGAGGTGAAAAAGGAGAGAGGTGGATGCACGAGTGGAAATGTTGATGTGAGAAGTAAGGAAGGGGATTTGCTGAATCAAGAGGAGGAAGTGAAAGGAAGGTGGAAAGGGTATTTTGAATAACTGATGAATGTGGGAGAAGGGGAGGCTGCAGTTGTTACATGCATGGGTATGGAGAATGGAAGGAAGAGGATACAAGTGCAAGGGCTTATAGCAAAAAGGGCGGTAAGAAGGACAATAATGAGGCTAAAGGTAGAAAAGGCACTTGGAGTTGATGTGATTAAACTGAAATGCTGAAGTATGGAGAAGAAAGTGGGATAGAAGGGATGCATCTTGCATGTAGTTTAGCATGAAAAGAGAAGGTTGTGCCTGAGGATTGGGTGAAAGCTATTGCCATTCCTTTTATACAAAGGGAATGGTGCTAAGGATGCATGTAGTAATTATTAGGGGATAAGTGTGCTAAGTTCATCAGGAAAAGTGTATGCAAGAATATTAATTGATAAGAGGATGGAAGTGACTGAATCCAGAATAAGGGGGGTTATAGGTAAAGTAGGGGATGTGTGGATTGGATCTTTGCTGTAAAGATGGCCATGGAAAAGTATTTAGTGAAAGGTAAGAAGTTGTATGCAGCTTTTATGGATCTGGAGAAAACATACGACAGAGTCAAGTGGGATGCATTGTGGGAAGTATTAAGGATATACAGAGTAAGGGGACAACTGTTGGATGGTGTGAAAGCCTTCTATAAAGGAGCAGATGCATGTTTAAGAGTGGATGGAGAGTTGAGCAAAAGTTTTGGGATACATGTAGGTGTGAGGCAGGGGTGTAAGATTCACCATGGCAGGGTGAATTGAAATGGTTTGGTCACATGGAGAGAATGAGTGAGGAAATATTGACAAAGAGGATATATGTGTCAGAGGTGGAGGGAACGAAGTGAAGTGGGAGACCAAATTGGAGGTGGAAAGATGGAGCGAAAAAGATTTCGAGTGATCAGGGTCCGAACATGCAGAAGGGTGAAAGGCGTGTAAGGAATAGAGTGAATTGGAACGATGTGGTATACCGGGGTCGATGCGCTGTCAATAGATTGAACCAGGGCATTTAAAGCGTCTGGGGTTATTGGATTACATGTTAATTGATAGGCATGCGAAAGAGAGACTTTTGGATGTTAATGTGCTGAGAGGTGCAACTGGAGTATTGTGGGGCCTAGATGTGGAAAGGGAGCTGTGGTTTTGGTGCATTATACATGACAGCTTGAGACTGTCATGTCTTTTCATAGCGCTACTTTGCACGCATGCAGGAGAGGGGGTTGTCATATCATGTGTGACGGGATGGCGACTGAAATGAATAAAGGCAGCAAGTATGAATTATGTACATGTGTATATATGTATATGTCTGTGTATGTATATTTTTGTATACGTTGAAATGTATAGGTATGTATATGTGCGTGTGTGGAGGTGGATGTATATACATGTGTATGTTGGTGGGTTGGGCCATTCTTTCGTCTGTTTCCTTGTGCTACCTCGCTAAAGCAAGAGTCAATGACAAAGTATGATAAGTATAAATAAAGGGTAAAGGGGAAGAGTGGTTTGGAAATGTCTTGGGAGTAAAATCAGGGGTTAGTGAGAGGACAAGGGCAAGGGAAGGGGTAGCACTACTCCTGAAACAGGATTGGTGGGAGTATGTGATAGAGTGTAAGAAAGTAAACTCTAGATTGACATAGGTAAAACTGAAAGTGGATGGAGAGAGAGATGGGTGATTATTGGCGCATATGCACCTGGGTATGAGAAGAAGGATCATGAGAGTCAAGTGTTTTGGGAGCAGCTGAGTGAGTGTGGTAGTAGTTTTGATGCATAAGACTGGGTTATAGTGATGGGTGATCTGAATGCAAAGGTGAGTAAAGTGGCAGTTGAGGGAAAAGTTGGTGTACATGGGGTCTTCAATGTTGTAAATGGAAATGGTGAAGAACTTGTAGATTTATGTGCTGAAAAAGGACTAGTGATTGGGAATACCTAGTTTAAAAAGAGAGATATACATAAGTATATTGAATTATACAAATATACATAAGTATATTGAAAGCTTTGCGGAAGATGAAAGCCGGCAAAGCAGCAGGTTTGGATGGTATTGCAGTGGAATTTATTAAAAAAGGGGGTGACTGTATTGTTGACTGGTTGGTAAGGTTATTTAATGTATGTATGACTCATGGTGAGGTGCCTGAGGATTGGCGGAATGCGTGCATAGTGCCATTGTACAAAGGCAAAGGGGATAAGAGTGAGTGCTCAAATTGCAGAGGTATAAGTTTGTTGAGTATTCCTGGTGAATTATATGGGAGGGTATTGATTGAGAGGGTGAAGGCATGTACAGAGCATCAGATTGGGGAAGAGCAGTGTGGTTTCAGAAGTGGTAGAGGATGTGTGGATCAGGTGTTTGCTTTGAAGAATGTATGTGAGAAATACTTAGAAAAGCAAATGGATTTGTATGTAGCATTTATGGAACTGGAGAAGGCATATGATAGAGTTGATAGAGATGCTCTGTGGAAGGTATTAAGAATATATGGTGTGGGAGAAAAGTTGTTGGAAGCAGTGAAAAGTTTTTATCGAGGATGTAAGGCATGTGTACGGGTAGGAAGAGAGGAAAATGATTGGTTCTCAGTGAATGTAGGTTTGCGGCAGGGGTGTGTGATGTCTCCATGGTTGTTTAATTTGTTTATGGATGGGGTTGTTAGGGAGGTAAATGCAAGAGTTTTGGAAAGAGGGGCAAGTATGAAGTCTGTTGGGGATGAGAGAGCTTGGGAAGTGAGTCAGTTGTTGTTCACTGATGATACAGCGCTGGTGGCTGATTCATGTGAGAAACTGCAGAAGCTGGTGACTGAGTTTGGTAAAGTGTGTGGAAGAAGAAAGTTAAGAGTAAATGTGAATAAGAGCAAGGTTATTAGGTACAGTAGGGTTGAGGGTCAAGTCAATTGGGAGGTGAGTTTGAATGGAGAAAAACTGGAGGAAGTGAAGTGTTTTAGATATCTGGGAGTGGATCTGGCAGCAGATGGAACCATGGAAGCGGAAGTGGATCATAGGGTGGGGGAGGGGGCGAAAATTCTGGGGGCCTTGAAGAATGTGTGGAAGTCGAGAACATTATCTCGGAAAGCAAAAATGGGTATGTTTGAAGGAATAGTGGTTCCAACAATGTTGTATGGTTGCGAGGCGTGGGCTATGGATAGAGTTGTGCGCAGGAGGATGGATGTGCTGGAAATGAGATGTTTGAGGACAATGTGTGGTGTGAGGTGGTTTGATCGAGTGAGTAACGTAAGGGTAAGAGAGATGTGTGGAAATAAAAAGAGCGTGGTTGAGAGAGCAGAAGAGGGTGCTTTGAAGTGGCTTGGGCACATGGAGAGAATGAGTGAGGAAAGATTGACCAAGAGGATATATGTGTCGGAGGTGGAGGGAACGAGGAGAAGAGGGAGACCAAAGTGGAGATGGAAAGATGGAGTGAAAAAGATTTTGTGTGATCGGGGCCTGAACATGCAGGAGGGTGAAAGGAGGGCAAGGAATAGAGTGAATTGGAGCGATGTGGTATACCGGGGTTGACGTGCTGTCAGTGGATTAAATCAAGGCATGTGAAGCGTCTGGGGTAAACCATGGAAAGCTGTGTAGGTATGTATATTTGCGTGTGTGGACGTATGTATATACATGTGTATGGGGGGGGTTGGGCCATTTCTTTCGTCTGTTTCCTTGCGCTACCTCGCAAACGCGGGAGACAGCGACAAAGTATAATAAAAAAAAAAATATTGAATTATGTGTTAATTGATAGGCGTGCGAAAGAGAGACTTTTGGATGTTAATGTGCTGAGAGGTGCAACTGGAGGCGAAGGTGAAGATTTGTAGAGGTTTTCAGAAAAGAAGAGAGAATGTTAGGGTGAAGAGAGTGATGAGAGGAAGTGAGCTTGGGAAGGAGACTTGTGTAAGGAAGTACCCAGAGAGACTGAGTACAGAATGGAAAAAGGTGAGAACAAAGGACGTAAGGAGAGTAGAGGAGGAATGGGATGTGTTTCGGGAAGCAGTGATGGCTCGCGCTAAAGGTGCTTGTGGCATGAGAAATGTGGGAGGTGGGCAGATTAGAAAGTGTAGTGAGTGGTGGGATGAAGAAGAAAGATTATTAGTCAAAGAGAAGAGAGAGGCATTTTGATCATTTTTGCAGGGAAATAATGCAAATGAGTGGGAGATGTATAAAAGAAAGAGACAGGAGGTCAAGAGAAAGGTGCAAGAGGTGAAAAAGAGGGCAAATGAGAGTTGGTGTGAGAGTGTATCATTAAATTTTCGGGAGAATAAAAAGATTTTTGGAAGGAGTTGAATAAAGTGCATACGACAAGGGAACAAATGGGAACATCAGTGAATGGGGCTAATGGGGAGGTGATAACAAGTAGTGGTGATGTGAAAAGGAGATGGAGTGAGTATTTTGAAGGTTTGTTGAATGATTTAGATATAGGGTGTTTTGGTCGAGGTGATGTGCAAAGTGAGAGGGTTAGGGAGAATGATTTGGTAAACAGAGAAGTGGTAGTAAAAGCTTTGTGGAAAATGAAAGCTGGCAAGGCACCGGGTTTGGATGGTATTGCAGTGGAATTTATTAAAAAAGAGGGTGACTGTGTTATTGACTGGTTGGTAAGGTTATTTAATGTATGTATGATTCATGATGGGGTGCCTGAGGATTAGCGGAATGCTTGCATAGTGCCATTGTACAAAGACAAAGGGGATAAAAGTGAGTGCTCAAATTACGGACAGAGGTATAAGTTTGTTGAGTATTCCTGGTAAATTATATGGGAGGGTATTGATTGAGAGTGTGAAGACATGTATAGAGCATCAGAATGGGGAAAAGCAGTGTGGTTTCAGAAGTGGTAGAGGATGTATGGATCAGGTGTTTGCTTTGAAGAATATATGTGAGAAATACTTAGAATACTGGAGAAGGCATATGATAGAGTTGATAGAGATGCTCTGTGGAAGGTATTGAGAATATATGGTGTGAGAGGCAAGTTGTTAGAAGCAGCAAAATGTTTTTCTCGAGGATATAAGGTATGTGTACGGGTAGGAGGAGAGGAAAGCGATTGGTTCTTGGTGAAAATTGGTTTGCAGCAGGGTTGCGTGATGTCTCCATGGTTGTTTAATTCTTTTATGCAAGAGTTTTGGAAAGAGGGGCAAGTATGCAGTCTGTTGTGGATGAGAGAGCTTGGGAAGTGAGTCGTTGTTTTTCGCTGATGATATAGTGCTGGTGGCTGAGTCGGGTGAGAAACTGTAGAAGCTGGTGACTGAGTTTGGTAAAGTGTGTGAAAGAAGAAAGCTGAGAGTAAATGTGAACAAGAGCAAGGTTATTAGGTACAGTAGGGTTGAGGGACAAGTCAATTGGGAGGTAAGTTTGAATGGAGAAAAACTGGAGGAAGTAAAGTGTTTTAGATATCTCAGAGTGGATTTGGCAGTGGATGGAATCATGGAAGCAGAAGTGAATCATAGGGTGGGGGAGGTGACAAAGGTTCTGGGAGCATTGAAAAATGTGTGGAATTTGAGAACGTTATCTCAGAAAGCAAAAGTGGGTATGTTTGAAGGAATAGTGGTTCCAACAGTGTTATATGGTTGCGAGGTGTGGGCTATAGATATAGTTGTGCGGAGCAGGGTGGATGTGCTGGAAATGAGATGTTTGAGGACAGTATGTGGTGTGAGGTAGCTGATCGAGTAAGTAATGAAAGGGTAAGAGAGATGTGTGGTGATAAAAAGAGAGTGGTTGAAAGAGCAGAAGAGAGGGTGCTTTGAAATCGTTTGGTCACATGGAGAGAATGAGTGAGGAAAGATTGACCAAGAGGATATATGTGTCAGAGGTGGAGGGAACAAGAAGTGGGAGACTAAATTGGAGGTGGAAAGATGGAGTGAAAAAGATTTTGACTGATCAGGGCCTGAACATGCAGGAGGGTGAAAGGCGTGCAAGGAATAGAGTGAATTGGAACGATGTGGTATACCGGGGTCGACGTGCTGTCAATGGATTGAACCAAGGCATTTGAAGCGTCTGGGATAATCCATGGAAAGTTCTGTGGGGCCTGGATGTGGAAAGGGAGCAGTGGTTTTGGTGCATTATACATGACAACTAGAGATTGAGTGTGAATGAGTGTGGCCTTTGTTGTCTTTTCCTAGCGCTACCTTGCCCACATGTGGGGGAAGGGGTTTGTCATTTCATGTGTTGTGGGGTGGCGATGGTAATGAATAAGGACAGACAGTATGAATTATGTACATGTGTATATATGTATATGTCTGTGTGTGTATATATATATGTATACGTTGAGATGTATACGTATGTATATATGTGTGTGTGGAAGTGTATGTATATACATGTGCATTTGGGTGGGTTGGGCCATTCTTTCATCTGTTTCCTTGTGCTACCTCGCTAAAGCGGGAGACTGCGACAAAGTATAATGAATAAACATTTATTTTTTTTTATTATACTTTGTTGCTGTCTCCCGCGTTAGCGAGGTAGCGCAAGGAAAGAGACAAAAGAATGGCACAACCCACCCACATACACAGTATATACATACATGTCTACACACACACACACACACACACACATATATATATGTATATATTATATATTTATTTATTTTGCTTTGTAGCTGTCTCCCACGTTAGTGAGGTAGCGCAAGGAAATAGACGAAAGAATGGCCCAACCCACTCACATACACATGTATATACATACACTTCCACACACGCAAATATACATACCTATACATCTCAATGTATACATATATATACACACACAGACATTTTTTTTTTTTTATACTTTGTCGCTGTCTCCCGTGTTTGCGAGGTAGCGCAAGGAAACAGACGAAAGAAATGGCCCAACCCCCCCCCCATACACATGTATATACATACGTCCACACACGCAAATATACATACCTACACAGCTTTCCATGGTTTACCCCAGACGCTTCACATGCCTTGATTCAATCCACTGACAGCACGTCAACCCCGGTATACCACATCG
The DNA here is from genome assembly GCF_036320965.1 of Panulirus ornatus. Classification (NCBI taxonomy): domain Eukaryota; kingdom Metazoa; phylum Arthropoda; class Malacostraca; order Decapoda; family Palinuridae; genus Panulirus; species Panulirus ornatus. The sequence goes on from NC_092274.1 coordinate 10,299,772, forward strand.
CTCCAATTCACTCTATTCCTTGCCCTCCTTTCACCCTCCTGCATGTTCAGGCCCCGATCACACAAAATCTTTTTCACTCCATCTTTCCACCTCCAATTTGGTCTCCCTCTTCTCCTTGCTCCCTCCATCTCCGACACATATATCCTCTTGGTCAATCTTTCCTCACTCATCCTCTCCATGTGCCCAAACCACTTCAAAACACCCTCTTCTGCTCTCTCAACCACGCTCTTTTTATTTCCACACATCTCTCTTACCCTTACGTTACTCACTCGATCAAACCACCTCACACCACACATTGTCCTCAAACATCTCATTTCCAGCACATCCATCCTCCTGCGCACAACTCTATCCATAGCCCACGCCTCGCAACCATACAACATTGTTGGAACCACTATTCCTTCAAACATACCCATTTTTGCTTTCCGAGATAATGTTCTCGACTTCCACACATTCTTCAAGGCCCCCAGAATTTTTGCCCCCTCCCCCACCCTATGATCCACTTCCGCTTCCATGGTTCCATCCGCTGCCAGATCCACTCCCAGATATCTAAAACACTTCACTTCCTCCAGTTTTTCTCCATTCAAACTCACCTCCCAATTGACTTGACCCTCAACCCTACTGTACCTAATAACCTTGCTCTTATTCACATTTACTCTTAACTTTCTTCTTCCACACACTTTACCAAACTCAGTCACCAGCTTCTGCAGTTTCTCACATGAATCAGCCACCAGCGCTGTATCATCAGCGAACAACAACTGACTCACTTCCCAAGCTCTCTCATCCCCAACAGACTTCATACTTGCCCCTCTTTTCAAAACTCTTGCACACAGACATATATATATATATATATATATATATATATATATATATATATATATATATATATATATATATATATATACACACACACATGTATATAATTCATGTCTGCCTTTATTCATTCCCATTGCCACCTCGCCACACATGAAATAACAACCCCCTCCCCCCCTCATGTGTGCGAGGTAGCGCTAGGAAATGACAACAAAGGCCCCATTCGTTCACACTCAGTCTCTGGCTGTCATGCAATAATGCACTGAAACCACATCTCCCTTTCCACATCAAGGCCCCACAGAACTTTCCATGGTTTACCCCAGACGCTTCACATGCCCTGTTTCAATCTATTCACAGCATGTCGACCCCGGTATACCACATCGTTCCAATTCACTCTATTCCTTATACACCTTTCACCCTCCTGCATGTTCAGGCCCTGATCACTCAAAATGTTTTTCACTCCTTCTTTCCACCTCCAATTTGGTCTCCCAATTCTCCTCGTTCCCTCCACGTCTGACACATATATCCTCTTGGTCAATCTCTCCTCACTCATTCTCTCCATGTGACCAAACCATTTCAAAACACCCTCCTCTGCTCTCTCAACCATACTCTTTTTATTACTACACATCTCTCTTACCCTATTATTACTTACTTGATCAAACCACCTCACGCCACATATTGTCCTCAAACATCTCATTTCCAGCACATCCACCCTCCTGCACACAACTCTATCCATAGCCCACACCTCGCAGCCATACAACATTGTTGGAACCACTATTCCTTCAAACATACCCATTTTTGCTTTCCGAGTAAATGTTCTTGACTTCCACACATTCTTCAAGGCTCCCAGAATTTTCGCCCCCTCCCCCACCCTATGATTCACTTCCGCTTCCATGGTTCCATCCACTGCCAAATCCACTCCCAGATATCTAAAACACTTCACTTCCTCCAGTTTTTCTCCATTCAAACTTACCTCCCAATTGACTTGACCCTCAACCCTACTGTACCTAATAACCTTACTCTTGTTCACATTTACTCTCAAGTTTTTTCTTTCACCTACTTTACCAAACTCAGTCACCAGCTTCTGCATTTTCTCACATGAATCAGCCACAAGCGCTGTATTATCAGCGAACAACAACTGACTCACTTCCCAAGATCTCTCATCCACAACAGAATGGATACTTGCCCCTCTTTCCAAAACTCTTGCATTCACCTCCGTAACGACCCCATCCATAAACAAATCAAATAACCATGGAGACATCACACACCCCTGCCGCAAACCTACATTCACAGAGAACCAATCACTTTCCTCTCTTCCTACACGTACATATGCCTTACATTCTTGATAACAACATTTCACTGCTTCTAACAACTTGCCTCCCACACCATATATTCTTAATACCTTCCAGAGAGCATTTCTATCAACTCTATCATATACCTTCTCCAGATCCATAAATGCTACATACAAATCCATTTGCTTTTATAAGTATTTCTCATATACATTCTTCAAAGCAAACACCTGATCCACACATCCTCTTCCACTTCTGAAACCACACTGCTTATCCCCAATCTGATGCTCTGTACATCCCAAATAATTTACCAGGAATACTCTACAAACTTATACCTCTGTAATTTGAGCACTCACTCATATCCCCTTTGCCTTTGTACGATGGCACTATGCAAGCATTCTGCCAATCCTCAGGCACCTCACCATGAATCATACATACATTAAATACCCTTACCAACCAGTCAACAATGCAGTCACCCTCTTTTTTTAATAAATCCACTGGAATACCATCCAAACCTGCTGCCTTGTCGGCTTTCATCTTCTGCAAAGCTTTTACTACATCTTCTCTGTTTACCAAATCATTTTCCCTAACCCTCTCACTTTGCACACCACTTCGACCAAAACACCCTATATCTGCCACTCTATCATCAAACACATTCAACAAACCTTCAAAATACTCGCTCCATCTCCTTCTCACATCACCACTACTTGCTATCACCTCCCCATTTGCCCCCTTCACTGAAGTTCCCATTTGCTCCCTTGTCTTACGCACTTTATTTACCTCCTTCCAAAACATCTTTTTATTCTCCCTAAAATTTAATGATACTCTCTCACCCCAACTCTCATTTGCCCTCTTTTTCACCTCTTGCACCTTTCTCTTGACCTCCTGTCTCTTTCTTTTGTACATCTCCCACTCATTTGCATTATTTCCCCCCAAAAATCATCCAAATGCCTCTCTCTTCTCTTTCACTAATAATCTTACTTCTTCTAATCTGCCCACCTCCAACGCTTCTCATGCCACAAGCATCTTTTGCGTAAGCCATCACTGTTTCCCTAAGTATATCCCATTCCTCCCCCACTCCCCTTACGTCCTTAGTTCTCACCTTTTTCCATTCTGTACTCAGTCTCTCCTGGTACTTCCTCACATGTCTCCTTCCCAAACTCACTTACTCTCACCACTCTCTTCACCCCAACATTCTCTCTTCTTTTCTGAAAACCTCTACAAATCTTCACCTTCGCCTCCACAAGATAATGATCAGACATCCCTCCAGTTGCACCTCTCAGCACATTAACATTCAAAAGTCTCTCTTTCACGCGCCTGTCAATTAACACGTAATCCAGTAACGCTCTCTGGCCATCTCTCCTACTTACATACATATACTTATGTATATCTCTCATTTTAAACCAGGTATTCCCAATCACCAGTCCTTTTTCAGCACATAAATCTACAAGCTCTTCACCATTTCCATTTACAACACTGAACACCCCATGTATACCAATTATTCCCTCAACTGCCACATTACTCACCTTTGCATTCAAATCACCCATCACTATAACCCGGTCTTGTGCATCAAAACCACTAACACACTCATTCAGCTACTCCCTAAACACTTGTCTCTCATGATCTTTCTTCTCCTGCCCAGGTGCATGTGCACCAATAATCACCCATCTCTCTCTGTCAATTTTCAGTTTTACCCATATCAATCTAGAGTTTACTTTTTTACACTCTGTCATATACACCCACCACTCCTATTTCAGGAGTAGTACTACTCCTTCCCTTGCTCTTGTCTTCTCACTAACCCCTGACTTTACTCCCAAGACATTCCCAAACCACTCTTCCCCTTTACCCTTGAGCTTCATTTCACTCAGAGCCAAAACATGCAGGATCCTTTCCTCAAACATACTACCTATCTCTCCTTTTTTCTCATCTTGGTTACATCCACACACATTTAGACACCCCAATCTGAGCCTTCGAGGAAGGTGAGCATTCCCCTTGTGACTCCTTCTTCTGTTTCCCCTTATAGAAAGTTACAATACAAAGTGGGGAGGGTTTCTAGCCCCCCTCTCCCGTCCCCTTTAGTCGCCTTCTACGACATGTAAGGAATGCCTGGGAAGTATTCTTTCTCCCCTGTCCCCAGGGATATATATATATATATATATATATATATATATATATATATATATATATATATATTTATTCATTTATTCATATTTTGCTTTGTCGCTGTCTCCCGCGTTTGCGAGGTAGCGCAAGGAAACAGACGAAAGAATGGCCCAACCCACCCACATACACATGTATATACATACCCGTCCACACATGCAAATATACATACCTATACATCTCAACGTATACATATATATATATACACACACAGACGTACATATATACACATGTACATAAATCACGCTCTATGCCTTTATTCATTCCCATCGCCACCCCACCACACATGAAATAACAACCCCATCCCCCCACATGTGCGCAAGGTAGCACTAGGAAAAGACAACAAAGGCCACATTCATTCACACTCAATCTCTAGCTGTCATGTATAATGCACTTAAACCACAGCTCCCTTTCCACATCCAGGCCCCACATAACTTTCCATGGTTTACCTCAGATGCCTCATAGGCCCTGGTTCAATCCACTGACAGCACGTTGACCCAGGTATACCACATCGTTCCAATTCACTCTATTCCTTGCACGCCTTTCACCCTCCTGCATGTTCAGTCCCTGATCACTCAAAATCTTTTTCACTCCATCTTTCCACCTCCAATTTGGTACCCCACTTCTCCCTGTTCCCTCTACCTCTGACACATATATCCTCTTTGTCAATCTTTCCTCACTCATTCTGTCCAGGTGACCAAACCATTTTAAAACACCCTCTTCTGCTCTCTCAACCACACTCTTTTCATTACCACACATCTCTCTTACCCTTTCATTGCTTACTCGATCAAACCACCTCACACCACACATTGTCCTCAAACATCTCATTTCTAGCACATCCACTCTCCTCCGCACAACTCTATCTATATCCCACGCCTCACAACCATGCAACATTTTTTAACCACTGTTCCTTCAAACTTACCCATTTTTGCTTTCTGAGATAATGTTCTCGACTTCCACACATTCTTCAATGCTCCCAGAACTTTCGCTCCCTACCCCAGTCTATGATTCACTTCCATATTCATGATTCCATCCGTTGCCAAATCCACTCCCAGATGTCTAAAACACTTCACTTCCTCCAGTTTTTCTCCATTCAAACCTACCTCCCATTTAACTTGTCCCTCAACCCTACTGTACCTAATAACCTTGCTCTTATTAACATTTACTCTCAGCTTTCTTCTTTCACACACTTTACTAAACTCAGTCACCAGCCTCTGCAGTTTCTCACACGAATCAGCCACCAACGCTGTATCATCAGCGAACAACAACTGACTCACTTCCCAAGTTCTTTCATCCACAACTGACTGCATACTTGCCCCTCTTTCCAAAACTCTTGCATTCACCTCCTTAACAACCCCATCCATAAACAAATTAAACAACCATGGAGACGTCACACACCCTTGCTGCAAACCAACATTCACTGAGAACCAATCACTTTCCTCTCTTCCTACACGTACACATGCCTTACATGATCGATAAAAACTTTTCACTGCTTCTAACACCCTACCTCCCACACCATATATTCTTAATACCTTCCACAGAGCATCTCTATCAACTCTATCATATGCCTTCTCCAGATCCATAAATGCTACATACACATCCTTTTGCTTTTCTAAGTATTTCTCACATACATTCTTCAAAGCAAACACCTGATCCACTCATCCTCTACCACTTCTGAAACCACACTGTTCTTCCCCAATCTGATGCTCTGTACATGCCTTCACCCTCTCAATCAATTCCCTCCCATATAATTTCCAAGGAATACTCAACAAACTTATACCTCTGTAATTTGAGCACTCACTTTTATCCCCTTTGCCTTTGTACAATGGCACTATGCACGCATTCCGCCAATCCTCAGGCACCTCGCCATGAGTCATACATACATTGAATAACCTTACCAAGAAGTCAACAATACAGTCACCCCCTTTTTTAATGAATTCCACTGCAATACCATCGAAATCCGGTGAAAAGTGAGAAGAGAGCTGAAAGGAAGACTGGGAGAGTGCAGAGATGGAGTGTAGCAGAGATATGGTGGCGAGTGGCAGGCCTGTTTTTTGGATGATTCTCTGTTGTTTGCTGAGAGTGGAGTTGCAGAAGATTGTAAATGTGTTTTGTGATGTGTGTAAGCATAGGCAATTGAGGGTAGATAAAAGTAATAGTAAAGTAATGGTGTTTGAAAGGAAAGAAGCGAAAGTATAGAGTTTGTAAATTACAAACCATGTAGAGTGAAAGAAGAAAGTGTACTAAATTGTCTTTTGGATATGGGGGGAAAAAGACTGGAAGAAGTGAGAGAATATAAGTATCTAGGTACTGTGTTGGGAAAGTGTGTTAATATGGAAGGAGAGATAAGAGAGTGAACAGTACAGGGTAGAAGAGTCACTGGGTCCCTTAATGGAATGATGAAGGGTAGAGGCAGAGGTATGGAAGTGGAAAGAGGATGAAGGGAAAGTATAGTCCTCCCAACCCTGACCTGTGCAACCAAAACATGGACATGGAATGAGTTACAGAGGTCAAGAATTCAGGATGTGGAAATGAGCTATTACAGAAGAGCATGTGGTGTGACTAGATAGAATGAAGAATGAAATGAAAGGGTGTATTCGAGATGTGTTATGGCATGAAGTGCAAAGGGAATGAATTGTGGAGTGGTAGAATAGGTGAAACATAATACTATGAGATGCCTTAGGCATGTGGAAAGAATGCAAGACTGGGAGTTTACAAGGAGAGTGTATGATAGTACAATTAAAGGGATTAGTTTGAGTGGAAGACTACCTGTGACATGGGCAAACAGGGTGAAGGAGTACTAGAGGGAGAGAAAGAGGAAGAATGTGTGGAATGGTGTATGCAAGGGAGGCATGTAAGGACTGGGATAAGTGGATACTTTCGCCATGGCCACCGCTTGATTAGAGTTTCCGTAGGGAATGGGCATCAGAGATATAGATAGATAGATAGGATAACTGTATCATGGCCCTTAGCAACCTGTGGTTACCGTAGATATTCCGTTGGCATGCTTTTAAAGAGTCCTAAGTTTGAATCTTTGAAATTTGGGTTGTGCATGAAGTGTGCAATCCAGTGTAAGCTTTGTCCCGGTAAGAATGGGTTGAGGGTATGATTTTCAGTATTATGTACTAATTATGCAGAGGTTCAAGTAGTATCTTATCTTTTTATATGTAACTGATGAACTATATCCTGTATGGAAACTTGGGAAAGTGACATGTCAAAAGTGATATCATATAAATTGACCATTTAGATTGACTTTAGAGTACCTTAAGCCACTGCTGTTTTTGAAGCCTGCCACACCTCACATTAGAATACCTAATGCCACTTCCGTTTTTGAAGCATGCCACATCTCGCATCAAATGGACACACAAGACTTAGTATTTTCTTTTCAGAGGCTAATGGGATTGAACGGCAGGCAGTTTCACAAAATGCTTCTCATTTGCTGGAAAATTTGAAGCCCAACACAAAGTACACGGCCTTTGTGAGAGCCTACAACAACTTCCCCTCTGATCAGTCAGAAAGGCTTGTGTTCAGCACTGCAGAAGATGGTGAGTGGTAAAATTAGAAGCATGGAGAGAAAACTCTCTAATTGTTCTGAGATAGCACTGTCTACTATTTGTTTTCGTAAAGTATGTTCTCAAATACAAGATGTGGAGCAAGTGCATAATGAGATTAATTTTGAAGAACTAGGGTCCCTAGCCCAACCCTAACAGATTAGCACAAATCAATGGGGGTTCCATTTGTCTCCATTGCTAATGAAAGACAGGGCTTAGGGAGAGCAGTTGAGGCCCTTCCGAAGACCTCAAGCTTTTATCATTCATGGCTCAGGGAAAAGGTGTAGAGGCCCTTCCCATGACCCCAACCCCTCATCATTCATGGTTCAGGGAAAAGCAGAAAAGGCCCTTCCCTGGACCTTTAACCCACATCATTCATGGCTCAGGGAGAAGCAGTACAGACCCTCCCCAAATCTCAGCCCCTCATTATTTATGGCTCAGAGAAAAGCAGTACAGACTACCCTTCCTAGTACAGTCCCCTCCCAAGGCCCTAACCCCTCATAATTCATTGCTTAGTGAGATGGAGTACAGGCTGCCCCTTTTCAGGACCCCAACCCCTCATAATTCATGGCATAGTGAGATGGAGTACAGGCTACCCTTCCCAGGACCCCAACCCCTCATAATTCATGGCTTAGTGAGATAGAGCTCAGGCTGCCCTCCCTTGGATCCAAACCCCTCATAATTTATGGCCTAGGGAGATGCCGTTCAGGCTGCCCTTCCCAGGATGCAGCATTACAACAACATTCACGGTAAGTGAAGTGTAACCTTTCCTCTGCTGAACACCACCAATATCTAAAGTCACTTTGAGACCCAGCTACTTGCTGATGTATCATTTCATTCCCTCTTTATTTACAAATGCAATGTACTTTCATGATTCTGCATCAGAGGAAAAGTGTCCATCAATTCTAAGTAATCATACTTGTTGCACATTTCTTGGGTCTTGATTTACCAAACTTTGATCTCATCTGGCCAAAGGTTTGTGTCCCAAGTATCATCATTGTCGCCCATTGTCACCCATTCAATAAACTTATTAACATTCCTTGGCTTTCAAAATTTTTGATATAAGGCCATGGCATTCTCTCATCCTTATGTTATTTTCTATGGAGAACGTTAAATTTTCCTAAGCAGAGGATCTCAGCTTGTGGATGATAGAATGCAACAGTTTCATGGCAGGAGTTTAGAGTCAAAGAGAGATATTAAATTTGTAGAATTAGGAGAGCAGTAGGTAAAACAGAGGAAAAGTGTGGTAGTTGGGAGACAGACCTTGAGCCACATAACTTCAGTGATTGGGAACTCAAGGTTCTTGAGGTGTGCAACAGGTTTGTTGGTGTTGGAATAAGCACAGACATCACCTTTGAACTGGAATCATGATTAGATTTTTTTTTTTCATACTATTTGCCATTTCCTGCATTAGCGAGGTAGTGCTAAGAACAGAGGACTGGACCTTTGAGGGAATATCCTCACCTGGCCCCTTTCTCTGTTCCTTCTTTTGGAAAATTAAAAAAAAGACGAGAGGGGAGGATTTCCAGCCCCCTGCTCCCTTCCCTTTTAGTCGCGTTCTAAGACTCGCAGGGAATACGTGGGAAGTATTCTTTCTTCCCTATCCCCAGGGGCATGATTAGTTGGATATATTAAAGGGGTTAGTGTGAACATCATTAGACAACTGGGTCTCGGAGAGAAGTAAGATACCAGAACAGGTATTAGACAGATAGTGTTCAACAGAAGAGGGGTTGATAGAGAGACCATGAATGTGGTATAGTGACTAGAGAAAGAGGAAGGTCTGTCAGAGAGAGAAAGGTCATGGGAGGGGCTATTGCTACTACTGTCTGATGCCTCAGGTGGAAACTTGGAGATTCTTAGCACCTTATGAAGCTCAGGACTATGAGCCATAGATTTGTTGGACTCTGTCATGATTATTTACAAAACCGATTGTACTGACAGGAGGTGGCAAGAGAACTTATGTAAAGAAAAAATTGAATTTTGGGGTAGGTGTATGTTGCTTGTAAGGAAGAAAATGGCTGGACTATCCTGGTAGTCCCATGATGAGAGAGAGAGTAAGACCAGTAATCCTAACATGGAGAGTGTAAAATGTTTCTGGGCACAACTTTAATGCTCGTTAGTCAGGACGGTAGTACTACCCTGAGCAGATGCTGTCAGCAGCTGACTATCAGGTTAAAGGGTGCATCTTCAAATTTGTTGTTGCATTTTAGGCTGAATGCTGATATACAGTATATTGTTTTGTCAAAATCTTGCATATTTCTATGGAGTTATTTCTACAGTTATCTCCTGCCTTAGATAGTCCAGTCTTTTTTCTTTATTTTCTTGTTTTTTGTTTTGTACTTGTATTTCAATTTCTAAACAGGGAAACAGAAGGAGTCAAGCGAATTGTGCTCATCTTCCTTGAAAGTTCAGATTGGGGTTTCTGAATGTGTGTGGATGTAACCAAGATGAGAAGAAAGGAGAGATAGGTATTTTGTTTGAGGGAAGAAATGTGGATGTTCTGGCTCTGGGTGAAATGAAGCTCAAAGATAAAGGAGAAGAGTGAGCTTGGAAAGGAGACTTGTGTGAGGAAGTACCAGGAGAGACTGAGTGCAGAATGGCAAAAGGTGAGAGCAGATGAAGTGAGGGGAGTGGTTGAGGAATGGGATGTATTTAGGGAAGCAGTGATGGCATGAGAAAGGTGGGAGGTAGGCAGATTATAAAAGACAATGAGTGGTGGGATGAAGAAGAATGGTTGTTAGTGAAAGAGAAAAGAGAGGTGTTTGGATGATACTTGCAAGGAGGGAGTGCAAATGACTGGGAGATGTATAAAAGTAGTGGCAGGAGGTCAAGAGAAAGGTGCAAGGGTTGAAAAAAAGGGCAAATGAGAGTTGGGGTGAGAGAGTATTCATAAACTTTTGGGAGAATAAAAAGATGTTTTGGAAGGACGTAAATACCGTGCATAAGACCAGAGAACAAATGGGAACTTCGGTGAAGGGAGCAAGTGGGGAAGTAACAACAGGTTATGATGAAGTGAGCATTTTGAAAGTTTGTTGAATGTGTTTGATGATAGAGTGGCAGATATAGGGTGCTTTGGTTCAGGATGGTGTGTGAAGTGAGAGGGTTAAGGAGAATGGTTTGGTTAAGAGAGAAGAGGTAGTGAAAGCTTTGCAGAAGATGGAATCTGGCAAGTTGGCTGGTTTGGATGGTACTGCAGTAGAATATATTAAAAAAGAGGGTGACTGTGTTGTTGATCAGCTGGTAAGGATATTTAATGTATGTATGGGGCATGGTGAAGTGCCTAAGGATTGGCAAAATGCATGCATAGTGCCATTGTAGAAAGGAAAAGTGGATGAAGGTGAGTATTTAAACAATAGAGGCATAAGTTTGTTGAGTATTCCTGGGAAATTATATGGGAGGGTATTGATTGATAGAGTGAAGGCATGTACAGAGCATCAGATCAGGGAAAAGCAGTTTGATTTCAGAAGTGGTAGAGGATGTGTGGATCAGGTGTTTGCCTTGAAGAATTTGTGTGAGAAATACTTAGAAAAACAGATGAATTTGTATGTAGCATTTATGGGCCTGGAGAAGGCATATGAATGGGTTGATAAAGATGCTTTGTGGAAGTTCTTAAGAGTATATGGTGTGGGTGGTAAATTGTTAGAAGCAACGAAAAATTTCACCAAGGATGTAAGACATGGGTACATGTAGGAAAAGAGGAGAGTGATTGGTTCCCAGTGAATGTTGGTCTGCGGCAGGGGTGTGTGATATCCCCATGGTTGTTTAATTTGTATGTGCATGGGGTGGTTAGGGAGGTAAATGCAAGTTTTGGAGAGAGGGGTGAGTATGGAGTCTGTTGGGGATGAGAGAGCATGAAAAGTGAGTCAGTTGTTGTTCACAGATGATACAGCTCTAGTGGCTGATTCGAATGGAAAACTGCAGAACTTGGTGACTGAGTTTGGAAAAGTATGTAAAAAGCAATGTTAAGAGTAAATGTGAATAGGAGCAATGTTACTAGGCTCAGAAGGGTTGAGAGTCAAGTTAATTGGGATGTAAGTTTGAATGGAGAAAAATTGGAGGAAGTGAAGTGTTTCAGATATCTGGGGGTGGACTTAGCAGCAAATGGAACCGTGGAAGTGGAGGTGAGTCACACGGTTGGGGAGGGGGCGAAGGTTCTAGGAGCAATGAAGAATGTGTGGAAGGAGAGAACCTTATCTCAGAGAGCAGAAATAGATATGTTTGAAGGAATAGTAGTTCCAACAATGTTATATGGTTGTGAGGCATGGGCATTAGATAGGGTTTTATGGAGGAGGGTGGATGTGTTGGAAATGAAATGTTTGAGGACAATATGTGATGTGAGGTGGCTTGATCGAGTAATTATTGAAAAAGTAAGAGAGATGTGTGGAAATATAAAGAGTGTGGTTGACAGAGCAGAGGAAGGCGTGTTGAAATGGTTTGGAAATACTGAGAGAATGAGTGAGGAAAGATTGACAAAGAGAATATATGTGTCAGAAGTGGAGGGAACAAGGAGAAGTGGGAGACAAAATTGGAGATGGAAGGATGGAGTGGAAAAGGTTTTGAGTGATCAGGGCTTGAACATACAGGAGGGTGAGAGGCATGCAAGGAATAGATATAATGGGAACGATATGTTACGCTGGGGTCGATGTGCTATCTATGGATTGAAGCAGGGCATGTGAAATGTTAGGGGTAAGCCACAGAAACATCTGTGGGGCCTGGATGTGTATAGGGAGCTGTGGTTTCTGTTCATTACACATGACAGCAAGAGACTGAGTGGGAACAAATGTGGCTTTTTTGTCTGTTTTCCTGAAACTACTTCGCTGAAACAGGTGGTAGTGATGCTGTTTACTGTGGGGCGGGATGGTGCCAGGAATGGATGAAGGCAAGCAAGTATGAATATGTACATGTATATATATGTATATGTCTGTGTCTGTGTATGCATATGTATGTATATGTGTATATGTTATGAAGATGTATTTGTATATGCATGTATAGGTGTTTATATATATATATATATATATATATATATATATATATATATATATATATATATATATATATATATTTATTTTTGCTTTGTCGCTGTCTCCCGCGTTTGCGAGGTAGCGCAAGGAAACAGACAAAAGAAATGGCCCAACCCACCCCCATACACATGTATATACATACGTCCACACACGCAAATATACATACCTACACAGCTTTCCATGGTTTACCCCAGACGCTTCACATGCCCTGATTCAATCCACTGACAGCACGTCAACCCCGGTATACCACATCGCTCCAATTCACTCTATTCCTTGCCCTCCTTTCACCCTCCTGCATGTTCAGGCCCCGATCACACAAAATCTTCTTCACTCCATCTTTCCACTTCCAATTTGGTCTCCCTCTTCTCCTCGTTCCCTCCACCTCCGACACATATATCCTCTTGGTCAATCTTTCCTCACTCATTCTCTCCATGTGCCCAAACCATTTCAAAACACCCTCTTCTGCTCTCTCAACCACGCTCTTTTTATTTCCACACATCTCTCTTACCCTTACATTACTTACTCGATCAAACCACCTCACACCACACATTGTCCTCAAACATCTCATTTCCAGCACATCCATCCTCCTGCGCACCACTCTATCCATAGCCCACGCCTCGCAACCATACAACATTGTTGGAACCACTATTCCTTCAAACATACCCATTTTTGCTTTCTGAGATAATGTTCTCGACTTCCACACATTCTTCAAGGCTCCCAGAATTTTCGCCCCCTCCCCCACCCTATGATCCACTTCCGCTTCCATGGTTCCATCCGCTGCCAGATCCACTCCCAGATATCTAAAACACTTCACTTCCTCCAGTTTTTCTCCATTCAAACTCACCTCCCAATTGACTTGACCCTCAACCCTACTGTACCTAATAACCTTGCTTTTATTCACATTTACTCTTAACTTTCTTCTTTCACACACTTTACCAAACTCAGTCACCAGCTTCTGCAGTTTCTCACATGAATCAGCCACCAGTGCTGTATCATCAGCGAACAACAACTGACTCACTTCCCAAGCTCTCTCATCCCCAACAGACTTCATACTTGCCCCTCTTTCCAAAACTCTTGCATTTACCTAACTAACAACCCCATCCATAAACAAATTAAACAACCATGGAGACATCACACACCCCTGCCGCAAACCTACATTCACTGAGAACCAATCACTTTCCTCTCTTCCTACACGTACACATGCCTTACATCCTCGATAAAAACTTTTCACTGCTTCTAACAACTTGCCTCCCACACCATATATTCTTAATACCTTCCACAGAGCATCTCTATCAACTCTATCATATGCCTTCTCCAGATCCATAAATGCTACATACAAATCCATTTGCTTTTCTAAGTATTTCTCACATACATTCTTCAAAGCAAACACCTGATCCACACATCCTCTACCGCTTCTGAAACCACACTGCTCTTCCCCAATCTGATGCTCTGTACATGCCTTCACCCTCTCAATCAATACCCTCCCATATAATTTACCAGGAATACTCAACAAACTTATACCTCTGTAATTTGAGCATTCACTCTTATCCCCTTTGCCTTTGTACAATGGCACTATGCACGCATTCCGCCAATCCTCAGGCACCTCACCATGAGTCATACATACATTAAATAACCTTACCAACCAGTCAACAATACAGTCACCCCCTTTTTTAATAAATTCCACTGCAATACCATCCAAACCTGCTGCCTTGCCGGCTTTCATCTTCCGCAAAGCTTTTACTACCTCTTCTCTGTTTACCAAATCATTTTCCCTAACCCTCTCACTTTGCACACCACCTCGACCAAAACACCCTATATCTGCCACTCTATCATCAAACACATCCAACAAACCTTCAAAATACTCACTCCATCTCCTTCTCACATCACCACTACTTGTTATCACCTCCCCATTTGCGCCCTTCACTGAAGTTCCCATTTGCTCCCTTGTCTTATGCACTTTATTTACCTCCTTCCAGAACATCTTTTTATTCTCCCTAAAATTTAATGATACTCTCTCACCCCAACTCTCATTTGCCCTTTTTTTCACCTCTTCCACCTTTCTCTTGACCTCCTGTCTCTTCCTTTTATACATCTCCCACTCAATTGCATTTTTCCCTGCAAAAATCGTCCAAATGCCTCTCTCTTCTCTTTCACTAATACTCTTACTTCTTCATCCCACCACTCACTACCCTTTCTAATCAACCCATCTCCCACTCTTCTCATGCCACAAGCATCTTTTGCGCAATCCATCACTGATTCCCTAAATACATCCCATTCCTCCCCCACTCCCCTTACTTCCATTGTTCTCACCTTTTTCCATTCTGTACTCAGTCTCTCCTGGTACTTCCTCACACAAGTCTCCTTCCCAAGCTCACTTACTCTCACCACCCTCTTCACCCCAACATTCACTCTTCTTTTCTGAAAACCCATACAAATCTTCACCTTAGCCTCCACAAGATAATGATCAGACATCCCTCCAGTTGCACCTCTCAGCACATTAACATCCAAAAGTCTCTCTTTCGCACGCCTGTCAATTAACACGTAATCCAGTAACGCTCTCTGGCCATCTCTCCTACTTACATAAGTATACTTATGTATATCTCGCTTTTTAAACCAGGTATTCCCAATCATCAGAGAAAGGTGGAAGAGGTGAAAAAGAGGGCAAATGAGAGTTGGGATGAGAGAGTATCATTAAATTTTAGGGAGAATAAAAAGATGTTCTGGAAGGAGGTAAATAAAGTGCGTAAGACAAGGGAGCAAATGGGAACTTCAGTGAAGGGCGCAAATGGAGAGGTGATAACAAGTAGTGGTGATGTGAGAAGGAGATGGAGTGAGTATTTTGAAGGTTTGTTGAATGTGTTTGATGATAGAGTGGCAGATATAGAGTGTTTTGGTCGAGGTGGTGTGCATAGTGAGAGGGATAGGGAAAATGATTTGGTAAACAGAGAAGAGGTAGTAAAAGCTTTTCGGAAGATGAAAGCCGGCAAGGCAGCAGGTTTGGATGGTATTGCAGTGGAATTTATTAAGAAAAGGGGTGGCTGTATTATTGACTGGTTGGTAAGGTTATTTAATGTATGTATGGCTCATGGTGAGGTTCCTGAGGATTGGCGGAATGCGTGCATAGTGCCATTGTACAAAGGCAAAGGGGATAAGAGTGAGTGCTCAAATTACAGAGGTATAAGTTTGTTGAGTATTTCCTGGTAAATTATATGGGAGGGTATTGATTGAGAGGGTGAAGGCGTGTACAGAGCATCAGATTGGGGAAGAGCAGTGTGGTTTCAGAAGTGGTCGAGAATGTGTGGATCAGGTGTTTGCTTTAAGAATGTATGTGAGAAATACTTAGAAAAGCAAATGGATTTGTATGTAGCATTTATGGATCTGGAGAAGGCATATGATAGAGTTGATAGAGATGCTCTGTGGAAGGTATTAAGAATATATGATGTGGGAGGCAAGTTGTTAGAAGCAGTGAAAAGTTTTTATCGAGGATGTAAGGCATATGTACGTGTAGGAAGAGAGGAAAGTGATTGGTTCTCAGTGAATGTAGGTTTGCGGCAGGGGTGTGTGATGTCTCCATGGTTGTTTAATTTGTTTATGGATGGGGTTGTTAGGGAGGTGAATGCAAGAGTTTTGGAAAGAGGGGCAAGTATGCAGTCTGTTGTGGATGAGAGAGCTTGGGAAGTGAGTCATTTGTTGTTCGCTGATGATACAGCGCTGGTGGCTGATTCATGTGAGAAAGTGCAGAAGCTAGTGACTGAGTTTGGTAAAGTGTGTGAAAGAAGAAAGTTAAGAGTAAATGTGAATAAGAGCAAGGTTATTAGGTACAGTAAGGTTGAGGGTCAAGTCAATTGGGAGGTAAGTTTGAATGGAGAAAAACTGGAGGAAGTAAAGTGTTTTAGATATCTGGGAGTGGATCTGGCAGCGGATGGAACCATGGAAGCGGAAGTGGATCATAGGGTGGGGTAGGGGGCGATAATCCTGGGAGCCTTGAAGAATGTTTGGAAGTTGAGAATATTATCTCGTAAAGCAAAAATGGGTATGTTTGAAGGAATAGTGGTTCCAACAATGTTGTATGGTTGCAAGGCGTGGGCTATGGATAGAGTTGTGCGCAGGAGGATGGATGTGCTGGAAATGAGATGTTTGAGGACAATATGTGGTGTGAGGTGGTTTGATCAAGTAATTAATGTAAGGGTAAGAGAGATGTGTGGAAATAAAAGGAGCGTGGTTGAGAGAGCAGAAGAGGGTGTTTTGAAATGGTTTGGGCACATGGAGAGAATGAGTGAGGAAAGATTGACCAAGAGGATATATGTGTCGGAGGTGGAGGGAACGAGGAAAAGTGGGAGACCAAATTGGAGGTGGAAAGATGGAGTGAAAAAGATTTTGTGTGATCGGGGCCTGAACATACAGGAGGGTGAAAGGAGGGCAAGTGAATTGGATCGATGTGGTATACCGGGGTTGACGTGCTGTCAGTGGATTGAATCAGGGCATGTGAAGCGTCTGGGGTAAACCATGGAAAGTTGTGTGGGGCCTGGATGTGGAAAGGGAGCTGTGGTTTCGGGCATTATTGCATGACAGCTAGAGACTGAGTGTGAACGAATGTGGCCTTTGTTGTCTTTTCCTAGCGCTACCTCGCACACATGAGGGGGGAGGGGGATGGTATTCCATGTGTAGCGAGGTGGCGATGGGAATGAATAAAGGCAGACAGTGTGAATTGTGTGCATGGGTATATATGTATGTGTCTGTGTGTGTATATATATGTGTACATTGAGATGTATAGGTATGTATATTTGCGTGTGTGGACGTGTATGTATATACATGTTTATGGGGGTGGGTTGGGCCATTTCTTTTGTCTGTTTCCTTGCGCCACCTCGCAAACACGGGAGAGAGCGGCAAAGCAAAAAAAAAAAAAGTGTGTGGGTGTGTGTATGTGTGTATATGTGTTTGTGTGTGTGTGTGTGTGTGTGTGTGTGTATATGAGTGGATGGTCCATTCTTCGTCTGTTTCCTGGCACTGCCTCACAGATGCGGGAAACCGATTAAGTATAATGATAATGATAGTAATGATAATTATAATAATATAATAGACTTGATAGAGATGCTTTGTGGAATTTATTAAGAATATATGGTGTGGAAGGTAAGGTTTTAGAAGCAGTGAAAAGTTTTTATCAAGGATGTAAGGCATGTGTATGTGTAGGAAAAGAGGAAAGTGATTGGTTCTCAGTGAATGTAGGTTTGCGGCAGGGGTGTGTGATGTCTCCATGGTTGTTTAATTTGTGTATGGATGGGGTGTGTAGGGAGGTGAATGCAAGAGTTTTGGAAAGAGAGGCAAGTATGAAGTCTGTTGGGGATGAGAGAGCTTGGGAAGTGAGTTAGTTGTTGTTCGCTGATGACACAGCGCTGGTGGCTGATTCATGTGAGAAACTGCAGAGGCTGGTGACTGAGTTTGGTAAAGTGTGTGAAAGAAGAAAGCTGAGAGGAAATGTGAATAAGAGCAAGGATATTAGGTACAGTAGGGCTGAGGGACAAGTCAATTGGGAGGGAAGTTTGAATGGAGAAAAACTGGAGGAAATGAAGTGTTTTAGAAATCTGGGAGTGGATTTAGCTGCAGATGCAAACATGGAAGCAGAAGTGAGTCATAGGTTGGGGGAGGGAGCGAAAGATCTGGGAGCATTGAAAAATGTTTGTAAGTCGAGAACGTTATCTTTGAAAGCGAAAATGGGTATGTTTGAAGGAATAGTGGTTCCAACAATGTTATATGGTTGCGAGGCGTGGGCTGTAGATAGAGTTGTGCGGAGAAGGGTGGATGTGCTGGAAATGAGATGTTTAAGGACAATATATGGTGTGACGTGGTTTGATCGAGTAAGTAATGAAAGGGTAAGAGAGATGTGTGGTAATAAAAAGATTGTGGTTGAGAGAGCAGAAGAGAGTGTTTTGAAATGGTTTGGTAACATGGAGAGAATGAGTGAGGAAAGATTGACCAATAGGATATATGTGTCAGAGATGGAGAGAATGAGGAGAAGTGGGAGACCAAATTGAAGGTGGAAAGATGGAGTGAAAAAGATTTTGAGTGATTGGGGCCTGAACATGCAGGAGGGTGAAAGGCATGCAAAGAATAGAGTGAATGGGAACGATGTGGTATACCGGGGTCGACGTGCTGTCAATAGATTGAACCAGGGCATGTGAAGCGTCTGGGGTAAACCATGAAATGTTTTTTGGAGCCTGGATGTGGAAAGGGAGCTGTGGTTTCAGTGCATTATACATGACAGCTAGAGACTGAGTGTGAACGAATGTGACCTTTGTTGTCTTTTCCTAGAGCTACCTCGCACACATGTGGGAGGAGGGGTTTTCATTTCATGTGTGGTAGGGTGGCGACGGGAATGAATGAGGGCAGACAGTATGAATTATGTACATATGTATATATGTATATGTCTGTATGTGTATGTATATATTTATACGTTGAGATGTACACGTATGTATATGTGCTTGTGTGGATTTGTATGTTTATACATGTGTATGTGGGTGGGTTGGGCCATTTTTTCGTCTGTTTCCTTGCGCTACCTCACTAATGCGGGAGACAGCGACAAAGTATAATAAAATATAAGATATTAATAATAATGATAGTAATAATGATAATGATAATAATGATAATGATAATCTAACCAAACCTAACCCTATCCCTGGTGAGAAGGGAGAAAGATACTTCCCATGTATCTCTACATTTTGTAGAAGGCAACTAAAGGGGGCAGGAGCAGGGGGCTAGAATCTCCCCCCCTACTTGTATTTAAATTTCTACTAGGGGAAACAGAAGGAATCATGCGGGGAATGCTTATCCTCCTCGAAGGAGGGTGTCTAAATGTGTGTGGATATAATCAAGATGAGAAAAGAGGAGAGATAGGTAGTATGTTTGAGGAAAGGAACATGGATGTTTTGGCTTTGAGTGAAACGAAGCTCAAGGGTAGAGGGGAAATTTGATTTGGGAATGTCTTGGGAGTAAAGTCAGGGGTTGGTGAGAGGACAAGAGCAAAGGAAGGCATAGCACTCCTCCTGAAGCAGGAGCTGTGGGACTATGTGATAGAGTGCAAAAAAGTAAACTCTAGATTGATATGGGTAAAACTGAAACTTAATGGAGAGAGATGGATGATTATTGGTGTCTATGCACCTGGTCATCGAGGAGAAAGATCATGAGAGACAAGTGTTTTGGGAGCAGCTGAGTGAGTGTGTTAGCAGATTTGATGCATGAGACTGGGTCATAGTGATGAGTGATTTGAATGCAAAGGTGAGTAATTTGGCAGTTGAGGGTATAACTGGTGTACATGGGGTGTTCAGTGTTGTAAATGGAAATAGTGAAGAGCTTGTAGATTTTTTTTTTTTTTTTTTTTTTGCTTTGTCGCTGTCTCCCGCGTTTGCGAGGTAGCGCAAGGAAACAGACGAAAGAAATGGCCCAACCCACCCCCATACACATGTATATACATACGTCCACACACGCAAATATACATACCTACACAGCTTTCCATGGTTTACCCCAGACGCTTCACATGCCTTGATTCAATCCACTGACAGCACGTCAACCCCGGTATACCACATCGCTCCAATTCACTCTATTCCTTGCCCTCCTTTCACCCTCCTGCATGTTCAGGCCCCGATCACACAAAATCTTTTTCACTCCATCTTTCCACCTCCAATTTGGTCTCCCTCTTCTCCTCGTTCCCTCCACCTCCGACACATATATCCTCTTGGTCAATCTTTCCTCACTCATTCTCTCCATGTGACCAAACCATTTCAAAACACCCTCTTCTGCTCTCTCAACCACGCTCTTTTTATTTCCACACATCTCTCTTACCCTTACGTTACTTACTTGATCAAACCACCTCACACCACACATTGTCCTCAAACATCTCATTTCCAGCACATCCATCCTCCTGCGCACAACTCTATCCATAGTCCACGCCTCGCAACCATACAACATTGTTGGAACCACTATTCCTTCAAACATACCCATTTTTGCTTTCCGAGATAATGTTCTCGACTTCCACACATTCTTCAAGGCCCCCAGAATTTTCGCCCCCTCCCCCACCCTATGATCCACTTCCGCTTCCATGGTTCCATCTGCTGCCAGATCCACTCCCAGATATCTAAAACACTTCACTTCCTCCAGTTTTTCTCCATTCAAACTCACCTCCCAACTGACTTGACCCTCAACCCTACTGTACCTAATAACCTTGCTCTTATTCACATTTACTCTTAACTTTCTTCTTTCACACACTTTACCAAACTCAGTCACCAGCTTCTGTAGTTTCTCACATGAATCAGCCACCAGCGCTGTATCATCAGCGAACAACAACTGACTCACTTCCCAAGCTCTCTCATCCCCAACAGACTTCATACTTGCCCCTCTTTCCAAAACTCTTGCATTCACCTCCCTAACAACCCCATCCATAAACAAATTAAACAACCTTGGAGACATCACACACCCCTGCCGCAAACCTACATTCACTGAGAACCAATCACTTTCCTCTCTTCCTACACGTACACATGCCTTACATCCTCGATAAAAACTTTTCACTGCTTCTAACAACTTGCCTCCCACACCATATATTCTTAATACCTTCCACAGAGCATCTCTATCAACTCTATCATATGCCTGAAAAAGGACTGGTGATTGGGAATACCTGGTTTAAAAAGAGAGATGTACTTAAATATATGTATGGGAGTAGGAGAGATGGCCAAAGGGCATTATTAGATTATGTTAATTGATAGGCATGTGAGAGATACTTTTGGATGTCAATGTACTTAGAGGTGCAACTGGAGAGATGTCTGATTACTATCTTTTGGAGAGGAAGGTGAAGATTTGTAGAGGTTTTCAGAAAAGAAGAGAGAATGTTGAGGAGAAGAGAGTGTTGAGAGTAAGTGAGCTTGGAAAGGAGACTTGTGTGAGGAAGTGTCTGGAGAGATTGAATGCTGAATAGCAAAAAGTGAGAGCAAATGATGTACGGGGAGTAGGGGAGGAATGGGATGTATTTAGGGAAGCAGTGATGGCTTTCACAAAGATGCATGTGGCATGAGAAAGGTGGGATGCGGGCAGATTAGAGAGGGTAGTGAGTGGTGGGATGAAGTAAGATTGTTAGTGAAAGAGAAGAGAGAGGCGTTTGGATGATATCTGTAGGGAAGTAGTTTATATGACTGGGAGATGTATAAAAGAAAGTGGCAGGAGGTCAAGAGAAAGGTGCAAGAGGTGAAAAAGAGGGCAAATGAGAGTTGGGGTGAGAGTGTATCATTAGATTTTAGGGAGAATAAAAGGATGTTTTAAAAGGAGGTAAATAATGTGCGTAAGATAAGAGAACAATTGAGAACATGGGTGAAAGGGGCAAATGGGGAGTTAATAACAAGGAGTGATGAAGTGAGGAGATGGAGTGAGTATTTTGAAGGTTTGTTGAATATGTTTGATGATAGAGTGGCAGATATAGGGTGTTTTGGTTGGGGTGGTGTGTGAATTGAGAGGGTCAGGGAGAATGGTTTGGTAAACAGAGAAAAGGTAGTGAAAGCTTTACAGAAGATGAAAGCTGGCAGGGGGGTGGGTTTGGATGTTATTGCAGTGGAATTTATGAAAAAAGGGTGTGAGAGTGTTGTTTAGGATATTCAGTGTATGTATAGATCATGGTGAAGTGCCCAAGGATATGCAAAATGCATGCATAGTGCCATTGTACAAAGACAGAGGGGATAACGGTGAGTGTTCAAACTACAGAGGCGTACGTTTGTTGAGTATTCCTGGGAAATTTCATGGGAGGGTAATGATTGCGAGGATAAAGGCTTGTACGCAGCATCAGATTGAAGAAGGGCAGTGGTTTCAGAAGGGTTAGAGGATGTGTGATCATGTGTTTGCTTTGAAGAATGTATGTGAGAAATACTTAGAAAAACAGATGGATATGTATGTAGCATTTATGGATCTGGAGAAGGCATATGATAAGTTTGATAGAGATGCTTTGTGGAAGGCTTTAAGAGAATATTGTGTGGGAGGCAAGTTGCTAGAAGTAGTGAAAAGTTTTTACCGAGGATGTAAGGCATGTGTTCGATTAGGAAGAGAGGAAAGTGATTGGTTCACAGTGAATGTTGATTTACAGCGGGGGAGCGTAATGTCTCCATGTTTGTTAAATTTGTTTATGGATTGGGTGTTTAAGGAGGTGAATGCGAGAGTTTTGGAGAGAGGGGCAAGTATGCAGTCTGTTGTGGATGAGAGGGCTTGGTAAGTGAGTCAGTTGTTGTTCCCTGATGATACAGCACTGGTGGCTGATTCAGATAAGAAACTGCAGACGCTGGTGACCGAGTTTGGTAAAGAGTGTGAAAGAAGAAAATTGAGAGTACATGTGAATAAGAGCAAGGTTATCAGGTTCAGTAAGGTTAAGGGAAAAGTTTGAATGGAGAAAAACTGATGGAAGTAATGTAATTTAGATATCTGGGAGTGGACTCAGCAGCGGATGGAATCATTAAAGTGGAAGTGAGCCATAGGGTGGGGGAGGGAGCGAAAATTCTGGGAGCATTGAAGAATGTGTAGAAGGCAAGAACATTATCTTGGAGAGTAAAAATGGCTATGTTTGAAGGAATAGTGGTTCCTACAATGTTATATGGTTGTGAGGCATGAGTTATAGATAGGGTTGTGCGGAGGAGGGTGGATGTGCTGGAAATGAAATGTTTGAGGACAATATGAGTTGTGAGGTGGTTTGATTGAGTAAGTAATAAAGGGTGATAGAAATGTGTGGTAATAAAAGGAGCGTGGTTGAGAGAGCAGAGAGGGGGTGTTGAAATGGTTTGGACACATTGAGAGAATGCATGAGGAAAGATTAACAAAGAGTTGGAGAGAAGAAGGAGAAGCAGGAGACCAAATTGGAGGTGGAAGGATGGAGTGACAAAATTTTGAGGGATCGGGGCCTGAACATACAGGAGGGTGAAAGGCATGCAAGGAATAAAATGAATCGGAATGATGTGGTATACCGAGGTTGATGTGCTGTCATTGGATTGAACCAGGGTATGTGATGCATCTGGAGTAAACCATAGAAAGTTTTGTGGGGCTTAGATGTGGAAAGGGAGCTGTGGTTTTGGTGCATTACACATGACAGCTAATGACTGAGTATAAACAAATGTGGCCTTTTTTGTCTGTTCCTGGCACTGCCTTGCTTAGGGAATGCTATTTCGTGTGTGGTGGGGTTGTAATGAGAATGGATGAAGGCAGCAAGTATGGATATGTACATGTGTATAGATGTATATGTCTGTATGTATACATTGAATTGTATATGTGTGTATATGTGCTTTTGAGTGTTTATATGTATACATGTGTATATGGGTGGGTTGGGCCTTTCTTTGTCCATTTCCTTTTGCTACCTTGCTAACGTGGGAGATGACAGTGAAGTATAAAAAAGAAATATACCCCCATACACATGTATATACATACACGTCCACACACACAAATATACATACCTATACATCTCAATGTACACATATATATACACACACAGACATATACATATATACACATGTACATAATTCATACTGGCTGCCTTTATTTATTCCCATCGCCACCACGCCACACATGGAATAACAACCCCCTCCCCCCTCATGTGTGCGAGGTACTGCTAGGAAAAGACAACAAAGGCCCTATTCGTTCACACCCAGTATCTATCTGTCATGTAATAATGCACCGAAACCACAGCTCCCTTCCACATCCAGGCCCCACACAACTTTCCAGGCTTCACATGCTCTGGTTCAATCCATTGACAGCACGTCGACCCCGGTATACCACATTGTTCCAGTTCACTCTATTCCTTGCACGCCTTTCACCCTCCTGCATGTTCAGGCCCCAATCACTCAAAATCTTTTTCACTCCATCTTTCCACCTCCAATTTGGTCTCCCACTTCTCCTCATTCCCTCCACCTCTGACACATATATCCTATTGGTCAATCTTTCTTCACTCATTCTCTCCATGGGACCAAACCATTTGAAAACACCCTCTTCTGCTCTCTCAACCACACTCTTTTTATTACCACACATCTCTCTTACCCTGTTATTACTTACTCCATCAAACCACCTCACACCACATATTGTCCTCAAACATCTCATTTCCAGCACATCCACCCTCCTGTGCATTAACTCTATCCATAGCCCACGCCTCACAACCATACAACATTGTTGGAACCACTATTCCTTCAAACATACCCATTTTTGCTTTCCGAGATAATGTTCTCGACTTCCACACATTCTTCAAGGCTTCCAGAATTTTTGCCCCCTCCCCCACCCTATGATTCACTTCCACTTCCATGGTTCCATCTGCTGCCAGATCCACTCCCAGATATCTAAAACACTTTACTTCCTCCAGTTTTCCTCCATTCAAACTTACCTTCCAACTGACTTGACCCTCAACCCTACAGTACCTAATAACCTTGCTCTTATTCACATTTATTCTTAACTTTCTTCTTTCACACACTTTACCAAACTCAGTCACCAGCTTCTGCAGTTTTTCACATGAATCAGCCACCAGCGCTGTATCATCAGCGAACAACAACTGACTCACTTCCCAAGCTCTCTCATCCACAACAGACTGCATATTTGCCCCTCTTTCCAAAACTCTTGCATTCACCTCCCTAACAACCCCATACATAAGCAAATTAAACAACCATGGAGACATCACACACCCCTGCCGCAAACCTACATTCACTGAGAACCAATCACTTTCCTCTCTTCCTACACGTACACATGCCTTACATCCTCGACAAAAACTTTTCACTGCTTCTAACAACTTGCCTACCACACCATATATTCTTAATACATTCCACAGAGCATCTCTATCAACTCTATCATATGCCTTCTCCAGATCCATAAATGCTACATACAAATCCATTTGCTTTTCTAAGTATTTCTCACATACATTCTTCAAAGCAAACACCTGATCCACACATTCTCTACCACTTCTGAAACCACACTGCTCCTCCCCAATCTGATCCTCTGTATTTGCCTTCACCCACTCAATCAATACCCTCCCATGTAAGATACCAGGAATACTCAACAAACTTATACCTCTGCAATTTGAGCACTCACTCTTATCCCCTTTGCCTTTGTACAGTGGCACTATGCAAGCATTCCGCCAATCCTCAGGCACCTCACCGTGAATCATACATACATTAAATAACCTTACCAACCAGTCAACAATACAGTCACCCCCTTTTTTTAATGAATATCACTGGAATACCATCCAAATCTGCTGCCTTACCGGCTTTCATCTTCTGCAAAGCTTTTACTACCTCTTCTCTGTTTACCAAATCATTTCCCCTAACCCTCTCACTTTGCACACCACCTCGACCAAAACACCCTATATCTGCCACTCTATCATCAAACACATTCAACAAACCTTCAAAATACTCATTCCATCTCCTTCTCACATCACCACTACTTGTTCTCACCTCCCCATTAGCCCCCTTCACTGAAGTTCCCATTTGCTCCCTTGTCTTACGCACTTTATTTACCTCCTTCCAAAACATCTTTTTATTCTCCCAAAAATTTAATGATACTCTCTCACCCTAACTCTCATTTGCCCTCTTTTTCACCTGTTGCACCTTTGTCTTGACCTCCTGCCTCATTTGCATTTTTTTCCTGCAAAAATTGTCCAAATGCCTCTCTCTTCTCTTTCACTAATAATCTTACCTCTTCATCCCACCACTCACTACCCTTTCTAATCAACCCGCCTCCCACACTTCTCATGCCACAAGCATTTTTTGTGCAATCCATCACTGCTTCCCTAAATACATCCCATTCCTCCCCCACTCCCCTTACCTTCTTTGTTCTCACCTTTTCCCATTCTGTACTCAGTCTCTCCTTGTACTTTCTCACACAAGTCTCCTTCCCAAGCTCACTTACTCTCACCACTCTCTTCACCCCAACATTCTCTCTTCTTTTCTGAAAACCCCTACAAATGTTCACCTTCACCTCCACAAGATAATGATCAGACATCCCTCCAGTTGCACCTCTCAGCACATTAACATCCAAAAGTCTCTCTTTCGCACTCCTATCAATTAACATGTAATCCAATAATGCTCTCTGGCCATCTCTCCTACTTACATACGTATACTTATGTATATCTCGCTTTTTAAACCAGGTATTCCCAATCACCAGTCCTTTTTCAGCACATAACTCTACAAGCTCTTCACCATTTCCATTTACAACATTGAACACCCCATGTATGCCAAGTATTCCCTCAACTGCCACATTACTCACCTTTGCATTCAAATCACCCATCACTATAACCCAGTCTTGTGTATCAAAACCACTAACACAGTCATTCAGCTGCTCCCAAAACACTTGCCTCTCATGCTCTTTCTTCTCATGCCCAGGTGCATATGTACCAATAACCACCCATCTGTCTCCATCCACTTTCAGTTTTACCCATATCAATCTAGAATTTACTTTCTTACACTCTATCACATACTCCCACCACTCCTGTTTCAGGAGTAGTGCTACTCCTTCCCTTGCTCTTGTCCTCTCACTAACCCCTGACTTTACTCCCAAGACATTCCCAAACCACTCTTCCCCTTTACCCTTGAGCTTTGTTTCACTCAGAACCAAAACATCCAGGTTCATTTCCTCAAACATACTACCTATCTCTCCTTTTTTCTCATCTTGGTTACATCCACACACATTTAGACACCCCAATCTGAGCCTTCGAGGAGGATGAGCATTCCCCGCATGACTCCTTCTTCTGTTTCCCCTTTTAGAAAGTTAAAATAATTTATTTATAATTTATTCTACTTTGTCGCTGTCTCCCGTGTTAGCGAGGTAGCACAAGGAAACAAATAAAAGAATGGCCCAACCCACCCACATACAAATGTATATACATACACGTCCATGCATGTAAATATACATACCTATACATCTCAACGTATACATATATATACTCACACAGACATATACACAAATACACATGTATATAATTCATACTGTCTGCCTTTATTCATTCCCATCACCACCCTGCCACACATGAAATAACAACCCCCTCCCTCCCCATGTGTGCGAGGTAGCGTTAGGAAAAGACAACAAAGGCCACATTCGTTCACACTTAGTCTCTAGCTGTCATGTAATAATGCACCAAAGCCACAGCTCCCTTTCCACATCCAGACCCCACAGAACTTTCCATGGTTTATTCCAGACGCTTCACATACCCTTGTTAAATCCATTGACAGCACGTCAACCCCGTTATACCACATCGTTCCCATTCACTCTATTCCTTGCACATTATCCCTGGAGATATTGGAAAGAGAATACCTCTCACATATTCCGTGTGTGTTGTAGAAGGTACTAAAAGGTGAGGAAGCAGGGGGCTTTAGATTCTAGCTTCCTCTTTTTGGGTTCCCAAAAGAAGGAACGGAGAAATGGGCGAAGTGAGCATGTATTGTCTATGGCTCAGTCTTCTATTCTAAACATTACCTTGCTAATGCAGGATATGGCGAATATGTATGAAAAAATATTAGGGGAGAAAGAATACTTCCCACCCATTCCTCACGTGTCGTAGAAGGTGACTAAAAGGGACAGGAAAGGGGGGCTGGAAACACTCCCCTCCTTGTATTTTAACTTTCTAAAAGGGGAAACAGGAGTCACACGGGGAATGCTCATCCACCTCGAAGGCTCAGATTGGGGTGTCTAAATGTGTGTGTATGTAACCTAGATGAGAAAAAAGGAGAGATAGGTAGTATGTTTGAGGAAAGGAAACTGGATGCTTTGGCTCTGAGTGAAACAAAGCTCAAGGGTAAAGGGGAAGAGTGGTTTGGGAATGTCTTGGGAGTAAAGTCAAGGGTTAGTGAGAGGACAAGAGCAAGGGAAGGAGTAGCACTACTCCTGAAACAGGAGTGGTGGGAGTATGTGATAGAGTATAAGAAAGT
Organism: Panulirus ornatus; assembly: GCF_036320965.1. NCBI lineage: Eukaryota > Metazoa > Arthropoda > Malacostraca > Decapoda > Palinuridae > Panulirus > Panulirus ornatus. The sequence continues at coordinate 10,328,514 of NC_092274.1, forward strand.
AAACTCTAGATTGATATGGGTAAAACTGAAAGTGGATGGAGAGGGATGGGTGATTATTGGTGCTTATGCACCTGGGCATGAGAAGAAAGATCATGAGAGGCAAGTGTTTTGGGAGCAGCTGAGTGAGTGTTTTAGTAGTTTTGATGCACGAGACCAGGTTATAGTGATGGGTGATTTGAATGCAAAGATGAGTAATGTGGCAGTTGTGGGAATAATTGGTGTACTGGGGTGTTCAATGTTGTAAATGGAAATGGTGAAGAGCTTGTAGATTTATGTGCTGAAAAAGGACTGGTGATTGGGAATACCTGGTGTAAAGAGATATATATGTAAGTAGGAGAGATGGCCAGAGAGCGTTATTGGATTACGTGTTAATTGATAGGCACGCGAGAGAGACTTTTGGATGTTGATATGCTGAGAGGTGCAACTGTAGGGATGTCTGATCATTATCTTGTGGAGGCAAAGATGAAGATTTGCAGAGGTTTTCAGAAAACAAGAGAGAATGTTGGAGTGAAAAGAGTGTTGAGAGTAAGTGAGCTTGGGAAGGAGACTTGTGTGAGGAAGTACCAGGAGAGACTGAGTACTGAATGGAAAAAGGTGAGAACTAAGGATGTAAGGGGAGTGGGGGAGGGATGGGATATATTTAGGGAAGCAGTGATGGCTTATGCAGAAGATGCTTGTGGCATGAGAAGCGTTGGAGGTGGGCAGATTAGAAAGTGTAGTGAGTGGTGGGATGAAGAGGTAAGATTATTAGTGAAAGAGAAGAGAGAGGCATGTGGATGATTTTTTCAGGGAAATAATGCAGATGAGTGGGAGATGTATAAAAGAAAGAGGCAGGAGGTCAAGACAAAGGTGCAAGAGGTGAAAAAGAGGGCAAATGAGACTTGGGGTGAGAGAGTATCATTGAATTTTAGGGAGAATAAAAAGATGTTTTGGAAGAAGGTAAATACAGTGCATAAGACAAGGGAACAAATGGGAACTTCAGTGAAGGGGTCTAATGGGGAGGTGATAACAAGTAGTGGTGATGTGAGAAGGAGATGGAGTGAGTAATTTGAAGGTTTGTTGAATGTGTTTGATGACAGAGTGGCAGATGTAGGGTGTTTTGATCGAGGTGGTGTGCAAAGTGAGAGGGTTAGGGAAAATGATTTGGTAAACAGAAAAGAGTTAGTAAAAGCTTTACAGAAGTTGGTAAACAGAGAAGAGTTAGTAAAAGCTTTGTGGAAGAAAGCGGGCAAGGCAGTGGGTTTGGATGGTATTGCAGTAGAAATTATTAAAAAAGGGGGTGACTGTATTGTTGACTGGTTGGTAAGGTTATTTAATGTATGTATGTCTCATGGTGAGGTGCCTCAGGATAGGCAGAATGCTTGCATAGTGCCATTGTACAAAAGCGAAGGGGATAAAAGTGAGTGCTCAAATTACAGAGGTATAAGTTTGTTGAGTATTCCTGGTAAATTATATGGGAGGGTATTGATTGAGAGGGTGAAGGCAAAAACAGAGCATCAGATTGGGTAAGAGCAGTGTGGTTTCAGAGGTGGTAGAGGATGTGTGGATCAGGTGTTTGCTTTGAGAAATGTATGTGAGAAATAATTAGAAAAGCAAATCGATTTGTATGTAGCATTTATGGATCAGGAGAAGGCATATGATAGAGTTGATAGAGATGCTTTGTGGAAGGTATTAAGAATATATGGTGTGTGCGGCATGTTGTTAGAGGCAGTGAAAAGTTTTTATCGAGGATGTAAGGCAAGTGTATGTGTAGGAAGAGAGGAAAGTGATTGGTTCTCAGTGAAGGTAGGTTTGTGGCAGGGGTGTGTGATGTCTCCATGGCTGTTTAATTTGTTTATGGATGGGGTTGTTGGGGAGGTGAATGCAAGAGTTTTAGAAAGAGGGGCAAGTATGCAGTCTGTTGTGGATGAGAGAGCTTGGGAAGTGAGTCAATTGTTGTTCGCTGATGATACAGCGCTGGTGGCTTGTTCATGTGAGAAACTGCAAAAGCTGGTGACTGAGTTTGGTAAAGTGTGTGAAAGAAGAAAGCTGAGAGTAAATGTGAATAAGAGCAAGGTTATTAGGTACAGTAGGGTTGAGGGACAAGTCAATTGGGAGGTAAGTTTGAATGGAGAAAAACTGAAGGAAGTGAAGTGTTTTAGATATCTGGGAGTGGATTTGGCAGTGGATGGAACCATGGAAGTGGAAGTGAATCATAGGGTGGGGGAGGGGGTGAAAATTCTGGGAGCCTTCAAGAATGTGTGGAAGTCGAGAAGATTATTTTGGAAAGCAAAAATGGGCATGTTTGAAGGAATAGTGGTTCCAACAATGTTGTATGGTTGCGAGGCGTAGGGTATGGATAGAGTTGTGTGCAGGAAGGTGAAAGTGCTGGAAATGAGATGTTTGAGGACAATATGTGGTGTGAGATGGTTTGATCGAGTAAATAATGTAAGGGTAAGAGATTAGGTACAGTAGGGTTGAGGGTCAAGTCAATTGGGAGGTGAGTTTGAATGGAGAGAGACTGGAGGAAGTGAAGTGTTTTAGATATCTGGGAGTGGATCTGGCAGCGGATGGAACCATGGAAGCGGAAGTGGATCATAGGGTGGGGGAGGGGGCGAAAATTCTGGGGGCCTTGAAGAATGTGTGGAAGTCGAGAACATTATCTCAGAAAGCAAAAATGGGTATGTTTGAAGGAATAGTGGTTCCAACAATGTTGTATGGTTGCGAGGCGTGGGCTATGGATAGAGTTGTGCGCAGGAGGATGGATGTGCTGGAAATGAGATGTTTGAGGACAATGTGTGGTGTGAGGTGGTTTGATCGAGTGAGTAACGTAAGGGTAAGAGATTAGGTACAGTAGGGTTGAGGGACAAGTCAATTGGGAGGTGAGTTTGAATGGAGAGAGACTGGAGGAAGTGAAGTGTTTTAGATATCTGGGAGTGGATTTGGCAGTGGATGGAACCATGGAAGTGGAAGTGAATCATAGGGTGGGGGAGGGGGTGAAAATTCTGGGAGCCTTCAAGAATGTGTGGAAGTCGAGAAGATTATTTTGGAAAGCAAAAATGGGCATGTTTGAAGGAATAGTGGTTCCAACAATGTTGTATGGTTGCGAGGCGTAGGGTATGGATAGAGTTGTGCGCAGGAGGATGGATGTGCTGGAAATGAGATGTTTGAGGG